>NC_072467.1:26447733-26747733 GCF_027596085.1 Anoplopoma fimbria | reverse complement strand
ATTATGTAGGCTATAATTAAGATAGATATTGCTTAACTGTCAGTAACTAATGTCATTTATGACTAATGAAAATAGGTTGGAGGCAGGGATGGATTAGTGAACTAGCCTAGCGAGCACAGACCCAAGGGCCGAAAGTGTCAGGGGCCCCAACCAGGGAGGGACTTAGAATGACTTAAAAAGAAACTTAAAACTACTGCAATACAAAACGACAAAACATCTACAGAGATGAAAAAGCGACCTGCAGAAACTATGAAAAGGGGTCAAGCAATCACGTAGAGACACAAACAACAACTAAAAACAACTACAAAAATATGCTAAATTACTACAAAAGACACAAAACAACTACCAAGAGATGCATAATGACTATAAAAAGACGCAAAACAACTTTAAAAAAGGGGTAAAACAACCACAAAGAGGCACATAATATCTAAAAAGAGACACAAAATAACTACAACAAGATGAAAAATGATCACAATTAGACAGAAAGCAAGGACAAAGGGTGCAAACCGACTACCAAAAGGGGCAAAACAACCACAAAGAGACATGAAACAACTGCAAAGAGATGCAAAACAACTATAAGATCTGTGCGTCTTGCTCCAATAAAAGGAAGCTTTTGCATGTCCGTGTCGAGGGGCCAATTGTCTCATAATTTGCCAGTGTTTTTTTTAAACAAGCAAATATGCTCATATATAACATATTGTAACAAATCATGTACTTAATTCCAGTTTTAACACCGTGAAGTTTTATTTTTGTTTCTATTTCCACTCCAGTTTCTGTAAGTGTTTCCTAGCAACAGTGATGCAACTTTGAACATAGCGGCTGCATCAGTTCTGTCAAAGTGATGGATTACACAACTAAAGCAAGTCATGCGTCTAAAGCTCGGAGAAGACAACTGGGAGACAAGAGAGCAAGAAGTTTCCACTGGTCCTCACAAAGACATGAGAACCAGAACACACACACACACACACACTTATTGTCCTGAATTCCTCCTTAATAAGATTCCTCCTCTGGGCTTTAATCTGAGAGATGACTGCCTAATCTTCCTGTCGGTGACACGTTTCCTGTTTCTGCCCCCGTTTGCGTTTAATTCACTGAACGAGGCGACTAACTGTTTAATGTTTAAGAAACCCACGACGTACCCGACTCTAACCGAGCACAGATTTACAGTTTCAGCCCTGTGGGTGAAAACGACCGCAGATTCAATGTTTAATGTCCTCCTCCTCCTCCTCCTCCTCCTCCTCCTCCTCCTCCTGCAGAAATAACATCCAGCAGCTCCTCACATCCATCAGAGATGAATCCCAGAGAGCTCCACACATCAGCCACAGAATCTGCTCCATCTCCTCCTCTTTCTCCGTTTTGCCTGTATCTCTCTGTGCTGAGCAGGTAGAAAGAAAAATTATTCAAATTGAATTCCACCGTGTGCAGGTATGAGGCTGGGAGGAGGAGGAGGAGGAGGAGGAGGAGGAGGAGGAGGAGGAGGAGGCATACGGGATGAGGGGATGATCTCCAATCTGAAGTATTATAATTTAGAGGAATTCATGGTGGAGTGGAAGCTACCAGAGAAGATTTCAACAGGAAGTATGACCAAAACGGATGTGTGCAGACATTCAGTGACAGGGTCACGTCTTCAAATGTTTTGTTTTTTTCTGACCAACAGTCCAAACTCCAAAATAATCAGTTTAAAATGATATTAAAAACAGATAAAAGTGGAGAAAATTGGCATTTAAGAAGCTCTAAATGTTGGAGAAGTGCCTTGAAACTATTCAGCGATAATCAAAATAGTAATTTCTGCCAATCAACGACTACATCGACAAAGTATAAACTGAAGGTACTTTACTTGAGTTTATCCATTTATGCTTCTTTATAATTCTCCTTCTCTACATCTCAGAGGTAACTATAGTACTTTTAACTCCAGCGCTTCTGCTAATAATAATAATGTACTTTTACATAAGTAAGACTTTTTAACACATGACTTAATTCTACTACTTTAACTTTTACTTCCTAAAATGGTGAACTATTCTTTTAAATGTAGCTCTGCAGTAAAAAAAAAAAAAGCATCAGTGATTGTCTGCTGCAGTCCAACGCTCAGCTGGTCACTCTGCGCCGAGGGACGCCAGGCACGAGGCCAGCTTTTACCCACAATCCACCAGTAGTTTACTGGGGCACATTGGTGGTCAAAGATCGCAGCAGGACACACGGGGAGCTTCAGAGCGACAAATCAAAGGGTCATCAGCTGACATGTCTCCTCCACCTGCACCAATCACAACAGTGTAGACAGGTGGATCATCACCAACTACCCTTCACAGGTTGACCTGATTGTGCATTGCGGGTAATATAGGTGGCAGGTTTTGACAAGGGCAAAAAATGCCTCTGATGCATCATATTTAATCCTTTTTTTTTCCCTTTTAAACTGTCCATTATGAGTTTGATAATATTAAAGAAGTGCAACGCTACATCTGAGGAGTAGCATTTAAAACAGACCCGAACACACTGAATCTATCCTTTCATCAGATCCTTCATTATTACCTATTTTCCCCCCAAGACTAAAGATATGTCTGGGTCATTGGTGATGGGCAGACATTCCTCTGTTTGGTTGATGATGAAAGGATCCAGAGAGTGTCACATTTAAGACGCTGTCACAGCATTTTCAATCAGCGTTACTATGACAACCAGCTAAGAATCCTGCCTACATTGACGATTGCTATCCCCAGTGGGAAACGAAATCTAGAAATGAACCTGGTACCAAAAGGGAGCTGAGTGGAGTCTACTCTAAAGTTCTGAGAAAAAAACACGGACAACTTCCAGACAGGAAAATGGATCACCAAAGAAATCCGGATGCATCTGTGCAATATTGAAATACGTGCACGGAATCTTGCGCCTGCCCATTCAGTGGAGATATTTCACATGATAATTAAAAGTCACAAAATCAGCAGGATTCATCCTCTGTGTACCACGAATATCTGTAAAACATTTCATGACAAATCCATCAAAAAGTTGTTGCCATATTTCAGTTTGGACCATAGTGTTGGACTGACTAATCAATAAAGCCATAGAGCTAAAAACTATTTTTTACAAGTTTAAATCGTGATACAAAGCAAATTCCTTAATGAATTTATTTGTTGTTAACTTGAAGGCATCAAGATACAATGCACAGAGAGGTGTCGGTGGTCTATTGCCAATAAAACTTCCTGCATAGATGTTTCACATTAAAAGCCTTCAGCACTTCTTAGGGCGTAATCCTTTACTTTCCTGGAAGGCTTTTAATATGGAAGATCTACAGGAAGTGTTAACAGTGTTAGAAAAAACAGGAAAGTAGAAGCATATAGTTGTAGGATTTGAATGTGGTGACATGACTGATGAGGAAATGTACATTAAACAACATTTAAAAGCTCTGAGACATTTTTGTTGCAATGAATCTTTCTCTGGAAGTGAACAGAATGTGCTGAATATATAATAAAACTGAAACAAATTAGAAGAAGGTAGAGAACAGTTGAAAAGGTTTGTTGCAGTTTGAATCCCAGCTGCTGGACTTCCTTTGACTGGGGATTATTTCACTTTTTTTTATATTTCTTGAAGTGTCTTTTGTTTTCATTTGTTATGAATTATTCGCTGACTTTATCTTCTTTTGAGAGCGAGTCGAGGGTGACATTATGTGATCGTGTTGTGTAATTAAATGCTCTCTGGGAAGATTAACGAACACGCTCACCTTGAAAAAGAAAAGAAAATGTCACATTCATCTTCAGTGAAAAAACTGACAACCGTGTCTGGAAGGTGTGTTGTTTTCTTTTCTTTATCACTTTAAATGAGAGAAATTCTCAGTTGTGAAAAGAATGGCGTCCTTGGCGAATAAATGCCATCGTTCAGAAGCCAGAGTGGGAAAATGGGCTCCGTCAAAGCTTTTAAAAACCTGCAGACGGCCTTAATTCAACCAGAGAGGGAAGGTTCATCACATGTTTATACAGAGACACTGGCAGGAGGAAGGAAAGCAAATACATCATGAATTATACTTTTTATTTGAGCTTCCAATAAGTACAACGTATCGTTTCAAAGTTATTCCTCATTTTACATGCATTTTCCTACAAAAGTCCAGTAGCTCGTTTCAGTTTTTGCTTGTTAGTCTCATTCAAAATAAACTTTGGATTTTTATAGGAAACTGTGTTAGGTTTAAGCAAAAAAACGACTAAGATGAAACACCAAAGTATGGTTTACATTTTGTACTACCTTGTAAATCATCATTTTCAGAATTGATTGTAAAAATAAATCTTATTCCTGTTTTGTAAATATAAATACTTAGTTAGTTTTAGTAAAGATGGTGAAATATTTAGTTAGGTTTAGTTAAAGATGGTGAAATACTTAGTTAGGTTTAGTTAAAGATGGTGAAATACTTAGTTAGGTTTAGTAAAAGATCGTCATTTGGGTTAAAATATCAACAGAAGTGCAATTAATGAAGTATGCAAGTCATGTGACAAAAACCCCAACATTGACTTCTTGTTTCAAATGGGGAATAAACAGCGGTCTCTTGTTGGACATCCACCCGGTGGCCAAATCTGTAATTGTGTGGTCTTTATATGTCCTCGTTCATGGTTACGTGGATAACATACAAAACGTTTGGTGGGATATCTAGGAATTACGGGGCATCATTTTTACCTAGGTAATGCTACAAATGTTTGATGGGACCAGCCTGACTCGTAACATGAATGAAGTCTTTTCAAAATAAACTTCTATGTTCACAGGAAACACCATAGTTGGGTTTAAGAAAAGATAGAGTTTGGGTTGAAATAACTGAAGTATGCAAAAATCGGTCTCCTGGATGAAAGATTGCCGTTTGTTGGACCCACAAAAAAAAGCCTTGCTTGTTCATTGAACTACAGCAGGTAATTGACAATTTGTGATTATTAAAGTTGTGTGAAAGCAGACGAATCATCAGACTGCAGCAGCTCCCACTGAGCAGAGAATAATGAATCTAGGAGAAAAAAAGAAAAAAACAGGAGGATATAAAAACCTGCCGACCATATTTGGTGTTTAATAACGAGCGGTAGGATTCCCTGATGAGGGCGTCAGCATTCGCACTTCCTGCTGACGAAAGCCTTCGCATGCCAGGAGGTGAGCCGCGATGATGAGGAAGAAAGATGGCGAAGGAATGAAGGAGATAGATAACAGAAGGAGGGAAGTTCTCCTGACGAAGGTCGGGACAACTAATAATGTTTTCTCACGTCATTTCATGCGTTTGCTCACCTTTTTTTGCCCGTCGTTTTTCAAAAACCTTGTGCTTCAGCGTCAAACTGTTCCATCAGAGAAACTTGCTCCTGGTTGATTAAAACGTCTGCAATCTTGGAATTTCTGACAAATATTTGTCAGAAAGGTGTTGAGACGCGGAGAACTTGTTTGAGGTGTCGACTGTGGAGGCGGTGATAGTTCAAACTCACAGCACACCAAATGGCTCTTTCACAAGTTACACAGACCTGCTATTAGAACTCTACCAACATCTGAATGTGTTTCATTCAACACTCGAAGCTGCCTGGTACAAACACTGAGCTGCTCGGCATGAACTTAGGTGGTTCTTGCTTGTTGTTTGTTTGTGTAAATATACAACATTCTTGATGCATTTTCATCTTTACACCTGACCTATAAGTGGTGAAGTTTTCAGAATGCCTACTTAAAGTTACTGTGAGGAAGATTGTCTGTATCTAAATAGTTATTCTTAATGCTTTTCATCGGTGACACCACACAAAATCAGATGAAATCATGCAGGTCCACCAGAAACTCCTTCAGCTCAGACTCCCGTGGGGCCTCCAACAAAGACCAGTCCACTGTGGACAGACCCTGATCCAGCAGAGACCAGCCCAGGGACTCTGGTGCTCAGAAACACTACCACTTTCGTCCACAGGGACCGCCAAAATCAACACAAAATCTAAGTTCCTTGTAGTAGCCATATTTTTCTCACAAGCCATCAGAGCAGACTGGGCTTTTTCGGGACAAAGTGTTAAATACAGAGGAGGAATAGGTTTTATTCAGACAGTATGAAACTTGAAATAGTAATTATGTTCTTGTAGAAACTTGAAATAAAAGTGTGAACCTGAATGTGATAGAAAAATACATTTGGGAGGAAATTGTACAATAAGAGGTCTGTTTTCATTTAATTTCTAACATTGGAGAAGCCCTCTGGCCCAACGGTCCCAATAAAAGAAATGTTAATGAGTTGAAAAACACGACACATGATGAATGAATAATGATGCAGCTCCTACCGTTGAAGCCGACGGCGCGGATGTGGGCCAGCAGCTCCTTGCCGTCGATGTTGGCCATGCGTGGGCAGAGGCCCGGGTATCCGGCGCAGAGCTCGCGGTGCATGTGGTGCAGAGCGTGGGCCATGGCGTACACGGCGTCCATCACAAACTGGACCTTCCCCTCCTGCTCGTAGGTGGAGTCACGGCCGACCTTCTCCAACCCTGGAACAGAGATGGAGAGGTGTCAGCTGATCGATCGACCAAATGCTCAAACACGATAAAAAACACACAAAGGATTGTCTTGAGATACAATGGCAAGCTCTGGAACGGCTCTTCGTGTTTTGAGCTGTTTCCAACGTCAAGATTAATGTTTTAGTCTCAAATGTAATGAATGAGAAGTGCTTTGAAAGAATGTTTTCATTTGTCAATCCAATGACAGCTCAGTGACTGATGAAGATCATGTGATATGATAGAGAGACACCTGTAACGTCAATACGATACTCATCTAATTGTCTTATAGGTATCTTTAGCGCTGTCCCTTTCCTGTTTGTTTAAGTTCTTAATTTCCTCCAACCAAAACCTCATCTTCACATCATCATCATCATCATCATCATCATCATCATCATCATCATCGTGTGTTATCCTCCACCCTGGGTCTCACTGCCTGGATTCCTCATCAGGACACCTTCAGGTACCTCCATCCATCAATAATCCCCTCTTGACCCTCCATCATCCTTCAACCTAACAAATCATTCCTAGAAACTCATTTGTAGTCTACACATTCGTGGTGTCATCAGTGATGTGCTAAAAAAAAAAGAAATCATGTTTAGTTATTTTGTGAGATATATGAGGCTTTTTTATCTGCTTTTTAAACACAACAAGTACTTTGCTACGCATTTGTACAGATTTTGTTTTTATGTTGAAATGTTGATTTTTTAATTACTGTTTATTTCCCCTCGTTGAATTCAGTGAGCTTCCATATATTATGCTTCTGTAAGATTACTCCTCTTGGGACTCCTCATGACAATATTTGTTGAGATTAAAGTGATTGACAGACTCGTTAATCATCATCGTTGGGCTCTGCTTCTAATGAGGCACAAATATGACACAAAACATCAAACATTAAGAAGGTAAAGGCAGAAAGAAACAGCGAGGCAAGTTAACAAACTTAACTAAATTCTGTCTGAGCTCTTTACTTTTTTTTTTTAATCAAAGGTTTCTGGGTTCGTCCTTGACTCCAGGCAGAAAGTAACTCACAAAAAGATGATGTGAAGGTGAAATCAGACGAGTTTCCTATAACTTAGCCATTAACATAAAAAAATACATTTGGCTCCATCTCATTAGCCGTGATTGAATAACAGAGTGGAGAGGACGTCGTCATCTTTTATTTGAGAACTCTGTAAAGTCCTTCCAAAAATGTTCACTGACTAATTAGCGTTATTAGAGCGGCGGCGCTCTGCGATCACGCCGCCGGCCGGAAAGCAAAGAAGGATGTGGGAGAGGAGGAAACCAACCGCTGGACTGGACCCTCCATCAACAGACTAGACTTCTCTGAATTAATAGGAGCTTAGAAAATGAAATCCAATTTAATTTTAATAGCAGAAGGGCGGCGGGGGATCTGTCCGATGGGAGACATTTGCTCCGGCAGTAAAGACTGATTGCACGTCTGTACGGCGCTAATAAATGAGCCTCGAACGGCGAGCGGAGAGCCGAGGATGTCAACCAGCCGAGCCAGAGAGGAGATGTACGGCCACGATGCGGATGATCGCTGCTCCCTGCAGATGATGAGCCTCTTCAATATTTAAAGAATACACATGTTTGATCCTGGAAATACTAATGGTGCCTGAATGCAGCGTTTTGAATTTACAAGAAGCTCTGTGTCTCCCAGTCCGACTCTGACTCGGAAAGGTTTTCAAGGAATTATGTGGGAGAAGCTGGAGAACAGAGGTGTTCTGCGCATCTTTATTTTAGATCAATCAAATCTGACTTGTTTACAGCATGGATTCATTTAACTAGCATTTCAGTCAAGTACAACTAGTCCTAAGTCAAGACCAACAAGATTTCAGTGAAGACAAACACGTTCCAAGTCGAAACTATAAGTCCTATGTCAAGATCAACATGTACTAAGAACAACAAGATCCAAATCAAGACCAACAAGTCCCAAGTAAAGACTAACAAGATCCAAATCAAGACCAACAAGTCCCAAGTAAAGACTAACAAGATCCAAGTCAAGACCAACAAGTCCCAAGTCAAGTATAACGAGTCCTAAGTAAAGACCAACAAGTCAAGACAGGTAAGTCCTAAGTGAAGTCAAGACTAGTAAGCAAAGAGAAAAGTTCCAAATCAAGACCAACATGTCTTCCAAGATCTAAGTCAGGTCTAACAAGTCCCACGTCAAGACCAACAGGACCTTTGTCAAAACAACGAGTCTTAAGTCAAGACCAAGAAGATCCAAGTCAAGACCAACAAGTCCTAATTCATGTATGACGAGTCCTATGTCAAGACCAACAAGTGGCAAGTCAAGAATAACAAGTCCAAGTCAAGAATAACAAGTCCTGAGTCAATAGCAATTAGTCCTAAGCCAAGACCAACGAGTCGTAAGTCAAGTACAATAACTCCTACGTCAAGACTTATAAGATCCAAGGCAAGAACAATAAGTCACAAGTCAAGGCCAACAAGTCTAGAAAGATAAGTTCTAGGTCAAGTCCTGTTGCGCTAGAGGAAATCATTAGACTCAAAAGAGTTTGTCCTCTCTTTTTCGTGGAAAAGTGGTTTACAGTTATGGAGATTTATGCACTGAAACAAACTGTTGTTGATTGAGTAACATTGAATGCAGGACGAGACGTCTCAGAAACCAGCTACAGCTGCACTAAATACTAGTTATGTAACAGCTTCTCACTCTGAAGTCGTTACTTACTTAAACCTTATGAATTATCCACCAACCTCAGGCGCTTCATTAATGAGGATGCTTTCTGAGGGAAAGCGAGCAGCATGTTTGGCCATGTGGCGACTTGAATGTCGTTGCCAATGATGATGATGATGATGATGATTGAGAAACAATAACACTGAGGTAAGACAGACAGCTTCATCATGGCTGCTGGCATTTCAATTACACATCACTTACAGGGTAAATGCAATTCCTTCGACGTGTTTTCTGTTTTCACGTCTCTCTCTTTCTCTCTCACAGGCATCCGTCTGTTTCAATTAGATTTGTAAATTAGATAAACAGCAAACTAATTACAGAGGTTACCAGCGATGGGATGAGTTCAGGGGTAAACCGGCGTCCCACGCGCCTGAATATATTTACATTAATAGATTTATTTTGCTTTGGGTTCGGTTGTTTATCAGTAACGTTAAGTATGTGTCATATTAATAAAGACGTTTCCTCACAACACTGATTCAGACAAGCTGAGAGCTGCTCATCATGAAATCATCTTGTGTCCATGAAGACTATTTTCTACTTGATAAAAAAACATTGATCTCTGCTGATCTTTACGTTTAGAAAGTGACTTGCATGAAAAGGAACAAACAGCACGTTGCATGGAGAAAATGAAACCATTAAAGAAACGTCATTAAAGACACGTCCATAGTTATTTCATTCCAAACAACATCCTTTCCCTAAACCTCACTAAATTGTTTCCTGTGAAGACGGAAGTTTATTTTATTTTGAAAAGACTAAGACTGTAGGTTTAAGAAGTATGTTGAATACACTTCCTGTAAGTCGCTTTGGATAAAAGCGTCTGCTAAATGACTGTAATGTAATGTAATGTAATGTAGGTGTCCACATGTGACAGATGACTGGTCAAATCTCATGATTGTGACGTCTAGATTTACAGGCTTGTAGGTCAAATCAGTTTGATTTAAAAAACCAGCAGCTCCACATCTGAGACATTCATACTAAAGTTATCACTTAGAAGCAAAAATAAAACCACAGCCACGTTCTCCTTTTTCAAAGTGATGACAAAAACAAACACACTTTGCAAAACGTTCCTTAGTGCTTCCGAAACCCTAAACATCTGCTCGATCTCTGATATGGAAGACGCTTTCCTCCCCCAGAGATCATTGCTGCTTTCACAGAAGAAACAAAGACTCCCGGCTTCTGTCGACATCATTTTTTCATCTGCTGGGTTCTCTAACCAAACAAACTGCAGCACAAAAGTAAGAGGAAAAATAATAAAACATACACAAGAAAGCACAAAGATGCCCTCAAATGCAAATCTGGCTTTTATATCCACTCAAGGGAATCTGCAAAACAGGGAAAGGAACACTGTTATAAAAAGGTGAGAAAACAATGAAGCTCTTAACACAGCAAACATATTGCTCAACGGAGCAGGAGAATAGAATCAAATATGCATGTTCTCCAGTGAAACTGGGTTCCTGGAGTCTCCGGGCAGAAGAACTGAGTAAAAGATACTCTAGATCCTCCACAACTCCATCGCTGCTGCAAAAAGGAATTGAAGGCAATTGAACGAAACTCCACAAAGAAACAACATCCTGATGATTTTTTTGTTATGATTAGAGCCTTTATCACTAAAGTATTTCGGGTGACGCTACAGGAAATCATATATGGATCTTTTACTGTGCCAAAATCATTTCTTTAGGAAGTCCAACAAAGTAAGAACAACACAATTCCCACAAAACCTGAAACAACACCGACCCAGAATGCAGTGTTGTTTGTGTTGTTAATGCTCAGATTGTAACTTTTACATTTTTTTAAGTATTGAAGCACTGTATTGGTATTTTTACTCATGTAAAATATTTGTGTACTTCAACCGCTGCTTGGACTAAAGTCTTCACAAATACACCAGATTGTTTGTTAAACCACTGAGTCGGATTAATGCAATATGTGTCAAAAATCACATCCCTGCTTAGAGTCATAACTCAGTCAAATCTGACCACAAAGACACGGTAGGCATATTGATTCAGCATGACCTACACTTCCTGAGGATATCATTATCAGACTCTTAGATTGCAAATAAGTGTGTCTATATTTGCTAAGAGAAAAAAGATGTTCCTTATGAATCCAGAACTTGCCTTAATCTTCAAGTTTTTAAGTTTTCTTCAGCATCAAAGTATCCAGCGATAGTTGTCTGAGAAAAAAAAGCTAATTTGTCATACTTTTAAGGGTGCAAATTTCCTAAAAATGTTGAGAAAAAATGCCAGAAAAAAAAAGGTTGGGGCTCAAGTTGCAGTCAATATCATCACTCAATGACTCCATTGCAACGTTATACTTCCTGTTTACATCCTTCAAAACATTGAAGTTTCAAAACTTAGAATTCGAGTATCCCCCAAATACAAGTAGGACAAAGAAAAACGGAGAAAAAAATCCCCTAATACTACTTTTTTCATATTGCACGGTCAATATTTGACATTTTTGACTTTAGAAAAAGGCTGAGGACATAAAACTATTGGAACCGAATTAACTGTTTTTCTCCCCCATATATCTGTCTTCAACTCAACTCAAAAACAATCTGATGGGATGTCTGAGTGGCCCAAAGCAAAGGAAATCAAACCAGTTTAATTTCTGAGCACCTTTTTAAGTGTAGTTTATGTCCTGCTTTGGTGATAGAAGCAGTGGCGGTTCTACATGGAATTACACCCCGGGCGAGACCCCTCCGAGTCCGCCCCCCCGCGTTTTTTGTTTTTTTGTTTTTTTTACTAAATAAATGAAAGACAAACTGTGCACAATTGCAAAAAACCTTTTATAGAACTTTAAATAGGGAATCAATGTGCACAATTATGCACAACACAGTATAAGTTACAACATACAAGTGGAAAAAATATCAGATATAGAAAAAAATGTATATGAATGTGCGTTTTTTGCAAGAAAGTCGAGGTGTGACTGACTTGCGCCCACTTATTGTATTATAGTATTGCTCTATAGCCTACAGTGGATCCCCCCGTCCCCCCACTTGTCTGTTCCAAGGTGAACTTTTCCCCCGCCCTCCCTCCCCTTCCCCGTTTTCACACATAGATGTCACCTTCTTAGCAAGCAGGGGCACAAGCAGGAGCGCCTGCAGCCGCAGGGGGGGCGCCAATTCGCCAATTCCCCACAGTGATATGATAGATAATAGAAAACCGCTTCGCAGCCCAGATTATTATTTATTTATTTACTTGGTCGTTCCGCCCCCACGTGGCTTGAAAAAGTGCCGCCACTGGATAGAAGAAAGGTTTGACGGTCGCCAAAAGCAGTTTTGAAGATATTTTGCTCTGAACGTGAACCTGCAGAATCTCCATCCTAAGATGTGAAACAATCATCCCCGAAGGCTGGATATGAGAATAAATAACCTTTCAATGTTTTTGCTTCATCGCGCCAGCCGATCAACCGAGAACGAGACGCCGTCTTTGAGATCTCAAACACCTGGATCAGGTGCTCAAACGACAAACGTGTCTCCATTATGCAAACAAGCCTCTCTATCGCCGGCTGCTGCTGCTGCTGCTCGCACACAAACAAACAGAACACTAATTATAGATCAAAATCAATGCAAGGCTGACGGACGGCTGGAGGCTGCAGGGATCGAGGACAGAGGTTCTTGACCTTCAGACAGGAAGAGAAGCTCCACTGTGAAAAGGTTTTCAGACTGATTTGCATAGAATATCATTATTTTGCAGCTCTAAATACAACAGCAGCTTTAATGTAAACTGAAATCTAAACCGTAATTGATTGCTACAATATTTTGATGTGCAAACTAAGTCATGTTCCCCTTAGAATCTACAAAATGAGCTAATTAATGGTTTTTTTACAAATTCAGGTGTTTTTAGGTGGTTTAGTTTTTTCGAAATGACTGAAGAAGAATTAAGGGATATTAAGCTACCAAACACCTTGATTTAAGGGGTTAATTATAGAGATTTCATGGCATTAATTACTGTAATGTTTACAGTGAAAGTCTTTGTGAGGAGGAGATTATGACATTAACGTGTTAAAGATGGAGGAGAGTGAGGAAAGAAAGACATTGATTTTCTAATGGTGGGGTGTAATTACAGTATTGGATTGCGTTTTAAAAGCGACACTCTATCAGGCAGGAAATGAGAGGCTTACAGACGGCGGCTGTAAACGTGGCGGCGAAAACACGGAAGGCATCAACATTATCCTTGAGCGCGGGGGGGATGGATCGCCGGCCTTTAGACCTCGGGCCACCGTGTCTCATGGATATTTAATTATCCTAATTAATTACAATAAAGGAGCGGGTCTTCCCCTCTGCCGTCTGGAGGGATCGCACTGAGCGTGAGACGGTCCCGAGGCGGCTCTTCTTCTTCTCTGCTGGAGGGTTTGAAGCTGCAGAGTTGAAGTGCTGCCATGAAAATGATGTTTTCATAAATGTTTCATTGACATCCCAATCTTTAAAGGAAATGATACGGCCACAATTCATTCAGGTCCACGTTGCTTAAACAGATAGGTCCTCTTGGTAATAAAGGAATAATGTAACATTTTTGAGTAACACAAAAAGGAGCCATATGCATACTGAGTACTTTTGATACTTCAGGACAGGGGTGACACAACAGAACAATATAGAGTCACGGGCCAAATAAATGTTACGCTGCAAGAAAATCTGTCTTTATAGACCAGAAAACCTCATCTGCCATAGAAACCTTATGTTTGATAAAAGTAGTCACGCAATTTAATTTCAATTAATTCTATAGTATTAAACTCAAACCTCTAGGTCTAAAAAGTGAAGCCAATGTGGAAGTACTTCCATCAGGGGGCAACACCTCTGATTGTATAGAAGTCTATGAAGAAACGGACCATAATTTACTCAATGAACATAAAGCTGTATTGAGGAAGAGTGGTTTGAGTGGTTGGAACACTAGAAAAGCTCTAAACCAGTACAGTCCATTTACCATTAATGATGCAATTAATTTGAAGTATACTCGCCATATTCTAGTTTGTACATTTTGCTTACAATACTATTACTTAAGTAACATTTTGAATTCATAACTTTCTCTTTGTAGTGGAGTACTTTTAGACTGTGGTATTTCTACTTTTTCTTTTAGTAAAGGAATCAGAGTTCTTCTTCCATCAGTGCTGAGCTTACACTGCTCTTCATAGATCACACACACACACACACACACACACACACACACACACACACACACACACACACACACACACACACACACACACACATGGACTCAGCTGTTTGTCTGTTTGTAAGATGACTCTGCTTCAGATTTTGAGGCTCTAACACAATCAGTGGCGGACCGATCAAAGCCGGTTCAGCATGCCTGGACGGAGCAGCTTCTCTCGGAGCGCTGACGCCGTCGTTCTGCTCTTTTTAATTCTATCCGCACTGCTTTATTTTGTACCCAACAACTTCCTTCAAATCCCGTTTTGTGTGTCGGACATGTTTTTAAAGGATTTTGGCCCTCAGTGGCCCCCGTGTTCCTCCAAAAGAAAGTCCTCCTGAATCAGGATTACATGCTGCTGCAGGGTCTCTGCAGTCAGCAACGAGACTCAGCAGGCGACAGCTGGATGTGATCGGAGAGCAAAAAGAATCCAGAACAAACTCAACAGCTTCTGCTTTGAATCGAGGCCTGAATAGTAGAGGAACCCCAGTTTATACACCTCAGGTAGTCTCATTGCATGGGAGTCTCAGAGTTGAGCATCAATTCTTCTGAAATATTCACTCAAAAACACCTTAAATAATTCTGAAGGTCTCATCATTATTCAGTCCGTGAAGATTCTTTTCACTTGCCTCCAAAGTTGCATGTGTCCTATCATTTTGAAGTAATTCACTATTTCTGATGTTTAAATGTTTTTTACTTGAATTTGAAACTACAAATTCAAATATGGGGAATAATATTCTGAAAAAAGGAAACTAAAAAGAAGAGGGATAATTGTGAAATCAAACCATTTTTTAAAGGTGATGTGAGAAAAAGTTTTGGTTTCAACACCATAGATGCTAAAATTATGGATAAAAAAGGAGACTTTTAAATGTACCTGCCTTACAGAAACGACGAACCTGAAGTACAATGTCAATTGGATGAATTTGTGTCTCATCTGGTCTTTTGATTGACTTTGTACCCAATGAAATACAAATATTAAAACAGTTTAAGGAGTTTTTTTAGTTCAAGAAATTAAATTTCTATGATTCCATCCAACTTTTAGATATCTGCACAATTCTCTTAAGTTCTTGTTCGTTTGCTGTTCTTAGATCACTTTGATGCTTGTGAGAAAGACGATACGTCACTATTACTCTAAGGCTTTAAAGGGCTAGTGTGTAGGATTTGGCAGCATCTAGTGGTGATGTTGCAGATTGCAACCAACTGAAACTTCCCTCATGTTCAAAGTGCGTGGGAGAGCTACAGTGGCCGGCACGAAAACATGAATGTTGCTCAACAGCCGAGATTGTTTGTCCGTTCTGGGCTACTGTAGAAACATGGCGGACTCCATAAATAGGACCCGCTCTATGAAGATACTCAATACAACACACTGCACCTTTAAGTAACTTTTAAATCCACCCAGATGAATCCAGAGCTCTCAGTCAGAAGGTTCAAGCTAAGAAAGAACTGCAAGATGATTGCAGTTCATCTCACAGCTCTCCTCTGACTCTCAGAAGTAACCTCTTGTATCTTCTGGGGATGACAAACACTTCTTCATATTCATTGTTACACTCGCCGGGATCAAGTGCATTTTGGATTAATTACCGACAGAAGATGTCAGAGACGCTCCGTGTTGCCGGGTCGAGAGCTTGGGCGCCCAAAAATGATTATCCAGCATGTTAATTGGTATTCAGACCCGGTCTTAAATCCATCTCATGAATATAAATGAAGTCGAGGTTGAGCGTTGGAGTGGCCCGAAGAGACCCGAACAGACCCTGTTAACCCTGAATAACATGTCGAGGGTCTCCCAGCTTTTCATTTACATCATCCCGCAGAAAAATGTAATCCCTCTGATTGTTTTTGGTTGACAACGAAGGTGAATCAAGATGATGACTTATTCATATACTTTCTGTTCTATCGGGCTGTTTTCATCAACGTGGTTCAACTTGATAATCGTCCTGGTGAAATCAGACTTTTAACACATCATCAAACGTCCTTCCACAACGGTGGGCGTTATAATCTGCTGATAAAACAGCCTCAACTCTTCTGGTTTCAGTCTTTCCACCAGATGTTTTTGCACCTGGCGGCAGGGATTTGCAGCCACCAGAACGTCGGTCCAACACCCATTGATTATGTAGACTGTTACCATATTTGGATTGAGAAGGAGTGATGTAGAGATGACGTATACGTCTCTGGTGTCGACCTGTCAATCACTGTGTAGCCCCGCCCTAAAGCATCCCCTGCTTTATGGTCTGTTTGACTCTAAATGGAGCATCATTTACTAAATGAACATCATGCTGTATTGAAGAAGACTTGAAACTAGAGATTGAGACCATAAACTCATGTTTACAATGTTTACTGAGGGAATAAATCAAGAGAGAAGTAGAGTCATTTTCTCATAGACTTCTATACAACCAGAGGAGTCGCCCCCTGATGGACAGTGGAGAGAATGCAGCTTTAAGATACTTCATCATTGGCTTCACTCTTAAGAACAGGAGGTCGGTGACAATGCCTTGCTTTCGGTCGGCGTACCAGTTGGCAGTTCACTTGTCCACGCTTAGGCCTGTTTATTTCTCATACATGCATGCTCAACATAGTTTCCTTGCAGTCATTTTTACGGGCCATCCATCATACCATCAGCGGTTCTGATCAGCTGGTCTCTTCTATCCGATAATAGCACAGCAGCACAGCTACATTGTCAGCCTATCATCTTGCTTTTTAAAAATATGATCGTTTCTCCGCCTTTTTGTACGTTCACGTTGCTGCCACACGAGCCCCTCCACCTCCCCATCACCGGCCGGTCTTCTCATCACCGGCCGGTCTTCTCAGCTTCATCAGCTTCATCATTTTATCAGTCACCAACACAAGTGTCTGGACTCCAGGGGGGGTGGGGATTTATGTTGCTGCTGCTCAAGGCAAACGCCTCTGGATTACAAATATCCCTGTTGGGTCTAAGCACCAAAGAAATCTTTATCTCTGATTGAAATATATTACTAAACTGCTTTACACCATGAGGTAGATTCAATCTCAGGAGATGAAACTGACTTTACAAATGAAAAGTGTAGCTAAATCTCTATGTGATGGAATTAAAGAGATCGAGGTTTGAGGTATAGGGCTGAGCGATTAACTGTTATTATGTCAGAATGATGGTTTGAGTGCAAAGTCTCCACCTATAAAGAGAGTAACGGCGTGTTTGGCCAGCGGAAACTAATTAGCTTTCATCTTCTGGAATAGATGCTCTCTGCATGTCAGAAGGATAAAAAAAATAGAGATGCCTCACTCTGTGACATTTTGTAGGGCTGATTTATTAAACAGACGTAAGAAGAGATGATGCGAAAGATGGTAAAAACTTGAGGAGGGGTGGAATGTTCCTGTAAATACATTAACTGAAGTAAAAATGTCAATACTTCCATTGAATGCTTCTTTCTACTTCTACTTCACTAGAGTTATGACAGCTATGGCAGCTCGTTACCTTCCAGATAAAGATTTAACACAAAAAAGATGAGTATAAAATTAATACAATTAATTAAAGATTAAACCATTCAACGTTTTGGCTTGTGACCTTTATTATCAAAGTAGAGTCTAATTGGGGCTTCTCATCACGTTTCAGATATGTATGAGGTGTTAGCAAGTTTCCAGGGGCTTAAATGATCTTTTAGAGATAAAAGAAAAAGATGGAAAATTATCTAATATTTCACATGAAAAAAACTCCCCTAGGTTGGGAACCACTGGACTATAATAGCTATTTCTTTATATTTAAAACTGGCTCCACCTCAAGAAGCTACAACTGTAACATGCTGCTCTAACATCTAATACTGTTATGATGCAGGAGGTTTACTTATAACAGAGTATTTATACACTGTACTAGCAGCTGGACACGCTGAATCTGCAGCACAGAAAGAAACCGTGTTCACTTCCTGTTTCTGCCCTGAAGAGTCTCTGAGCCTCAGAACAGCTGAGTCAGGAACAAATGGTTTAACCCGATCATGGTTCTCTGGTTCTGAGGCCTTTGACTGCAGGGTGAGAACAGACACATCTGACTTCACTGATGTGATTCTGGTCCACGCTTCAGGGTGAGGATAAGAGAGTGTGTGTGTGTGTGTGTGTGTGTGTGTGTGTGTGTGTGTGTGTGTGTGTGTGTGTGTGTGTGTGTGTGTGTGTGTGTGTGTGTGTGTGTAGGAAGAGAGTAAATACTTAACTTTCTTAGTTGAGTACGTTTTATTTTGTAGCCTGAGATCACAAATCTGCCTCAAAGGGCTTTAAAGGTTAAAGACACTTCCATTGTTGAAGGAGAGAGAGGAGGAGATAGAGAAAGGAGGGAGGAAGTAGAGAAGGAAAGGAGGTGATAGAGGAGGTAGAGAAAGGAAGGAAGAGATGAAGGAGAAAAGAAGAAGGAGATAGAGAAGAAGATGAGGGGGTAAAGAAGAGAAGGAGGAGATAGAGGAAGGTAAAGTGGAAGTAGTGAAGGAAAGGGAGAGGAGGAGAAGGAAAGGAGGAGATGTAGGAAGGAGGGAGGAGGTAGAGGAAGGAAGAAGGGGGTTAAAGAAGAAAATGAGGAGGTAGTAAGGAGGAGGTAGTGAAGAAAAGGAGGAGGTAGTAAGGAGGAGGTAGTGAAGGAAAGGAGGAGGTTGAGAAGGGAATGAGGAGATAAAGGAAGGAAATAGGAAATCAAGACGAAAATTAGGAAAGGAGAAGGAAAGGAGGAGGTAGATAAGGGAATAAGGAGGTAGAGGAAGATAAGGAGGAAGTAATAAGGATGAAGTAGTGAAGGAAAGGAGGAGGTAGAGGAAGGGAGGTGGAGGTAGAAAAAGGGAAGGAGTAGGTAGTGAAGGAAAGGAGGAGGTAGGATGGAAAGGAGGAGATAGAGGAAGGAAGGAGGAGGTAGATAAGGAAAGGAAAATGTAGTAAAGGACAGAAGGAGCCAAAACAGGAATAAAGGAGGTGCAGAAGAAAAGCGAGAAAGAAATAAGGAGATAGAGGACAGAACGAATAGTTGAAGGCAGAGAGAAGGAGGAAGAAGAGAAGTGTTTGTTTCTTTATAACTAAACTCTCTCTGGGATGATGAACTCTGCGCTGACCTTTGACCTCTGCGGCCCCCGGTGTTTCCTACCTGTACACTTCTTGGGGCTGCCGGGTCTCTTGCCGTGCATCCCCAGCTTGCAGACGAAGTTCTCCTCCCAGAACTCAGCGAACCAGACGTTCCTGCGGTTGTTGGACAGCGAGCGGCTCTTGAAGTAACGGTCGAACGCTGCGGACAGAAGACAACAAAGTTCATCATGAAGACGACTGATCTCCGTCCGGGAAGCGTCTCCTCGGCCGTGTTTCCTGCCTCACCGTCCACCGACGCCCTCTTGGGGAGGATGGTGACGGCGCCCTCGGCCACCCGCTCCTGTTGGACCACCGGGGAGATCTTGGAGCCCCAGCTGTCGGAGCCAACCCACAGGAAGTGACCCGTCAAGTTGTTGCGTTTCGCCGCGTCCAGGATTCGCCTGTCGGGGATCAAGGGCGAGACGGTCGAGTCACTTCCTTTTTTTAATACAAACTACATTTAATCTTTATATCACAAGAGTCTACAGCCAAGTTAGAAGATGCAATGAAACACAGCAGTGTTAAATGAATGGTAAGCTATAGAAGGAGGGAGAGGAGGAGAGGAGGAGATAAGGTAGGAAATAGAGAAATAGAAAGGGAGGAGAAGATAGACTAGGAGATGGAAAAAGGAAGGAGGAAGCGAGGGAAGAAAGAGATGGAGAAAGGAAGAAGAAGAGAAGGTAGAGAAGGGAAGACGGAGTGTGAAAGGAAGGAGGAGTTTGAGAAGGTAAAAAATAATCAGAGCAAGGAAGGAGATGGAGAAGATGTTGATGAAGTAGAAAAGGAGGAGGTAGAGAAGGAAGGAGGAGTTAGTATAGGAAAGGAAGGTGAGGAATCGGAAAGTAGGAGGCGGAGGAGCAAAGGGAGAGCAAAAAGGTGGTAAAAAAGAGAAGGATGAGGTAGAGAAGGGGGAAAAGGAGACAGAAGGAAGGAGGTGCCATGGTAAGAGGGAAAGAGAGAGGTAGAGAAGGAATCAGGAGTAAGTAAAGGAAAGAAAGATGACGAGAAGGAAAGTGGGAGGTGGAGGAGAAAAAAGGAGGCAGAGAAGGGAATGAGGAGGTGAAAAAGGGAAGGATGAGGTGGTGAAGGAAAGAAGATGATGGAGAAGTAAAGGGCGTAAGGAAGGAGGAGGCAGAGACGTTAATCAGCTCAGAGTGTTAGCATGCTAACGTTTGCTAATTAGCACGAAACACTAAATAGTTTCTGCGCTTAATGCTGATGAAGGAAGTTAGCTGCTGCGGGTATAACATGGTGATGATGAGTAAACCAAACAGACGGCAATCAAAAGAACAGTTGCTGAGACGTTTAAAGTTAATTTCATCGTCGTGTTTTTATTAAATGATTACATTAAATCATCAGTGTGGTTCTTTACATCTTCACTCATCCAGAGAGAAGACGAGGAGACGGATGATTTCAGATTAACATCAGCTGTTACACTGATATGGTGTGTGTGTGTGTGTGTGTGTGTGTGTGTGTGTGTGTGTGTGTGTGTGTGTGTGTGTGTGTGTGTGTGTGTGTGTGTGAGGCTCACTGTGAAGCTCTCTCAGATAATTGGAAGCTTGTTATCTTAATCTGTTTTTATACTGAAGTGTGAACTGAGTGTGTGTGTTATATTTAGAGACTCATTCCAGATGAATCGGAGGGAAATGGCTGTTAGCAGTTTGTGTTCAACGCAGTGTCCTTCAGAAATGACCAAAAGAGTATTCCTAGTTTTTTTTATTTGCTAGAAAACGTGAAGAAAAATAATAATCTATAAATAAATACATTGGAAATGAATAAATTGGACCAAATGGTAAAAATCCACAGCAATGCCAGTGAATCTGTGAGGTTTCATTTAGGAAAATCTGTGTTTGAGCATAGACTTTATAGAAGACGTGAACGTAGTCAGCATGATGTCATCCATTCGTTTGTTGACTACGGTTTTCAAGCCTCAAGATCGGCATTTTGGTGGTCGCCATCTTGGCTTTTTGCAACCAGATGTGACATTACAGGGTGGAGCTAGGGACAAAAATGTGTTGAGCAAATGTCACGGAAATCCATCAAATAATTGTCGAGACATTAGACGCAAAGCCACAAATGTCAACCTCATGGTGGCGCTAGAGGAAGAGTCAAGAAGGAGATAGAGGAAAGTAGGTGAAGATAGAGAAGGAAAGAAGGAATAAGAGAGCGAAAGAGGAGATGGTGGAAGGATGGGTGATGTCGTGAAGTAAAAGAAGAGGTAGAGACTGGTAGAAGGAGACAAAGGAAGGGAGGATCTAGAGAGGAAAAGAGGGAGGTAGAGAGGGAAGGAGAAGGGAGTGAAGTAAAGGAAGAGGTACAGAGGGAAAGAAGGAGACAGAGGAAGGATGGTATATGGAGGCAGAGAAAGAAAGGAGGTAGAGAAAGGAAGGACACAATAGTGATGGAAAGGATGAGGAAGGGAAGGGGAGAAGGAGACAGAGTAAGGAAGGAGGAGGATAAAGATAAAGGATGTAAGGTGCAGGTAGAGAGAGAGGAGGAGATGGAGAAGGTAGTTAAGGAAAGGATTAGGAAGAGAAGGGAATAAGGAGAGTAGGGAAGATATAGAAAATATCTAAAAGGAGGTGATGGAGAAGGAAAGAGGGAGATGGGGAAGAAGAAGGAGAGAGTGAAGGAAATAAAGATGAGTAAAAGGACAGTAGGAGGTAGAGAAAGAGGAGAAGGAGAATGAAAGGAAGAGATGGAGAGGGAGGGAGGAAGTAGGGGAAGTAAGGAGGAGATAGAAAAAGAAGGTGGAGGTAAACAAAGAGGAGGAGTAGGAAAGGGAGGAGGTAGAGTAAGGAAGAAGGAGATAGAGGGAATAAGGAGGTAGGGAAAGGAACGATCAGGAAAAGAAGGGCATAAGGAGACAGAGGAATGAAGAAGGAGGCAGAGAAAAAAGTAGGAGAAAGAGGAAGGAAGGTGGAACTAGAGAAAGATGTGAAGGAGAAGGAATTGCAGGAGGTAGAGGAAGAAAGGAGGAGATAAAGAGGGAAAGACCAAGTAGAGGAAGGAAGGAGGACATAGAGAAGGAGGAACTGAACCTAAATTCACCCTGTTTTCTATCTGTTTCTGTAAACTACCCAGTGTCTTCATGTTTTTGGGGTGAAAACAAGTAAAAAACTGAATATTATATTTCATTTAGAGGTACAGAATGAATCCCACCAATCCTCACACAATCAAACTTGTGTGTGCGTCCGTGTGTGTTTTTACCGGATGTCGTCCTCGTTGGCGAACATGATGACGGCGCGGGCGTTGGGCGTCTCCACCAGACGAAGGATGATCTTGTCGAACTCGCCGGGTCTCGGCTCCCGAGGAATCTTCAGAGACTGAGCGATGCAAACTCCACCTGGAAGAGAGAAAGACGGAGAGACACTGAGTATCTAAACAGCAAGACTTCAGGATCAGTCTCAAAGTCATATTAGCCGATCACAGAGTCAATACATTTATGTTGGACTTCAACCAATCAGAGCAAGGTGCTGGGAACCATGAGCTCAGGTTGGGCCAGTCAATAAAGTCCAAACTACCGCTCCAATAGTTAGTCTTTTATTTTATTTTGCTGCTATTGGAGTCCCAAAAAATGTTCAAATAAATCAAGTGAACGGTCAGAGTTCGATGCATTAGAGTTTATTCTTTGAGCAAGAAGTAAATTGCAAATTTCCCCGCTGCGGGACTAATAAAGGATTATCTTATCTTATCTTATCTTAAACCCCTCCATCTGGGGCCAATGATCCGCCTTTATTTTGAAAATCCTCTATTGTTGCCCTGGAAATAATGGTGTTATTCACGTTCCTAATGGTGTCTCGGGAAAACCCAAACTTTCATGCTCAGGCGTTTTTTTCCTGACAACAGTATTTGTTGTCAAATGTTGTATTACTTTAATTCTATCCCAGTTATACATTGAGTCAAACAGGTTATATGTTAAATTGCTGAACTCTAAACTCAACCAGTGTCATTGAAACAGTTAACAAAGGCATGTCAAAACCTTTTTTTTTGTCACTCCCTAAAGTCCTGAAATGTCAAGAGGTCTACATCCTGTAACTCCATTAAATTCCTAATTTGTAACACTACCTACGTTTGATTTCGTCAACTATGAACAGTGCATTACTTTTTCGTAGGTAGATGTCAATTTCGGGGATCACCAAACTGATGGAGTCCGGACTATGAACATCTGGCAGCAAAAGCTTCACCACATCTGCTTCTATCTGTAGGTCTGTTAACCAGCACGCTTCGTCTCTGCTCCTGTTTGTCTGTTGACTGTGGTTAATTATTTCCCCATTAAGACTCTTCTGTAATGTTTTAATTATCTTCACTGTTTGTCTTGATCTTATCTTCACGCCGCGGCAGCGATGTGTCACGACAGAGATTATTAAACCTTCAGCTACAGTCTCTGAAACAAAGGTCAGGGGGGGGGGGGGGGTTATTAGTGCTGCCACGCACTAAACACTGTCAAATTATCGCTAATGATGCCGTCACGCAGCATCGACTGTAGAAAGTGTTCACAAAATACTTTGGGTTGAGTTTACTTCATCTCTTCCCAAAGACTTGCTACCTTAAAAGCAGAAAGACGATAAGACAGAAGAGGAGGGCCCTTAAAGGTTCTCTATACAATAATCAGAAGATTAATATAGCGGCATGTTATATTCTCTATGTAAATGTAGAGTGGAGTCATTTTGTGCTCTAAAGTTAGGCATTTTAACATGAAGGTCTATGGGGATTGACTCGCCTTTGGAGCCTAGTTTTTTGAAACCAGTGAAGGGAAGTGACCATATTTGGACTGTGACGTAGAGACGTCGTATACATCTCTAGTAAAGACCTGTCAATCAGTGTGTAGCCCCGCCCTAAAGCATCCCCTGCTTTATGGTCTGTTTGACTCTAAATGGAGCATCATTTACTAAATGAACATCATGCTGTATTGAAGAAGACTTGAAACTAGAGATTGAGACCATAAACTCATGTTTACAATGTTTACTGAGGGAATAAATCAAGAGAGAAGTAGAGTCATTTTCTCATAGACTTCTATACAACCAGAGGAGTCGCCCCCTGGTGGACAGGAGAGAGAATGCAGCTTTAACACACTACGGCATTGGCTTCACTTTACAGACCCAGAGGTTACCGCCTGGTCTCGCCTGGTGCCTCAGCCTTTGCCATGTTGAAAGCCATGTGGAGGCAATAGATATACTGTAATTGCATGTTGAGCACCTTTAATATTAAAGACAACTGTGGAAAATGTTGGTGTAGGAGACAGGGAATAAGAGTATTTACTGAGAACATTATTAAAGTCTTTGTTTTTATGGGTTTTAATATTGTTTAAATTATGTTTATTGTTTACTGTGTACCACAAATTGCCCCTTTAGTGACATAACTGTTGTCTCAGTCTAAGAGCTGAAGATGAGAATGAAGAGGAGTATAAACCTGTGAAACTACATGTGCACCTGTCGCAGTTTAAACCACTGCCGTGACTCCAGATTGCTTTGTGAATCAGTCTAGCCAGCGTCTCTCTTAACAAACGTAACAATCACATCTAGAAAAAAACTGATCTGAGAACAGTCTGTGTTGGTTGACGAGATTTAATCTGGCTCGGTGACGCCATTAGAGAAGACTTAATTGATAATACGTAGAGGTTTAACGGCAGGTTTCATTATCCATCTCTTTGTTTGAGAGGTTCTTCAGTTCCTGAGAGAGCTGTTGAAAGAAGGAGGACGTGGTTTAATCTCACGGCCTTCTTCTTTATCACAGCTTTTATTCATTTCCTTTAATGTAATGACTTCCTGTTCTCGGGTTTCCCTTCAAGGTTCGGTAACAAAAGTTGATGTTTTCTCTCGTCGTCACATCATTAAACTCCTACTGAAGGCTCCGCCGCCACAAACGCACTTGAAGTTTGTGATATCGTTCCTGCAGCGTTGCCCTCCGGGGAAACATAAACGAGAGCGGTGGCGGAGTTTTTGAAGATGAACTTTGTGCTTCTGTCAGGAAGTGAAGAAAAGCACAGGAGAGGCTGCAGAAGAGCCAAACCTCAGACTGTAAAAGATGTTCCAGCTTAATTGGCTCCGGAGTGGATTTTCTGTCGTTCTCTTTTCTTTCTTTTTTTTGAAGGCAGGGGCGACTCACCCGCCGATTGTCGCAGGAACTCTCGAGGGAAGCTGAAAATATTCACGTCTGTTTGGTCTGACCTCGATTGTTTAAACAGCGAAGCCGTCTGAGAGGTTTTTTAAGGAGGTGGAGGTGGAACTGGAGCGGGAGAGTTTAAAGATTACTGCAGCAAAGACATAAAAAGGCAAGACTGGAGGTATCGCTACACAAAGCCTGACTTTATGTGTGAGATATTCAAACAGAGACAAAGCAAGTAGTGTTTCTGTTGCTTCTTCTGTTGCGAACCAAAGGTGTAACTTCAAGAACACAATTCAAGATATATAAGATAAGATAATCCTTTCTTAGTCCCGCAGCGGGGAAATTTGCAGGCTTACAGCAGCATATGGAGTACAGTTTACGATAATAAATGGTTGATCAGTAAATATACACTTGGGTTGGAATGGAGCATTTCTTCCAAAGAAAGTTTTCTTGGAAATGAGTTCTTCTTGAGAGTAAATTATCAAGAAATGAATGCACAAAGGAGGTAAAATAATAACTTATTGTCGCTTCTCAATTAAAGCAGCAGTGCAATTTGGGAGGAAATATGTGTGGACTAATACAGGGCTCAACACTAGTGGTTGAGAGGCTGGCAACCAGGCATCAGATTTTGGTTGCTGAAACTGAAGATATGCTGAACATTTTTAGCCATGTTATTTTTTGAAGAAATCAAATATTACGCAGTAAAATGTCAGCTAAATAATGAAAATGTGACAAATGTATGGTTTGTATGTTGTTGAATTACTGTTTTTCGTTCAGGTTCAGGTTGTTCTTTGTCAGTTGAATCAATCTGTACATCTGTTTGTGATGTTGAACTTTCAAACAACTTCATTTGCTTCACCATTGTCTACATGAATAATATTTTGATATTTAAATATCAATAATGCAACAAATACTAAAATCGTATTTATTTTAGAGTGCCTGTTTTGCTGTTGACTGTCCCTATTTTTTATATCTTCAAAAGTTGTTGCCACTGATGGCAACCAAAGGTCAAGAATTGGTTGCACATTTCTTAAATGGTTGCAAAAAGCAACCTGGCAACCCTAACTGTTGAGCCTAAAACACCACACAGTACAAGTTAAAGTCCTGCATTGAAAATGTGTTGTTCAAGTAAAAGTATGCGAGTGTAATCTGGAACATGTACTCAGTAAAATGTCCCTATTATTAGATTATTATCACTCATGCTTTAATGTAAAAGCATCATTTTACTGCTGTAGTTGGTTGAGGTGGAGCTCATTTTTAAGTATTTCATTTACGACAATAACAAAAGTTTTCAGATAAATGCAGCAAGAAAAGAACGTACTCAAGGAAAGTACAAATACCTCAAATTTAAGTCCAGTACTTGAGTGAATGTAATGAGTTCCATTCCACCACTGCAGCACTGTAGTTGTATAACAACACAGTCTCACAACAATTTGTAAAATAGTCAAAAAGTTTAATCTTTTGGTTTCATGGTTCATGGTTTCAGGGACATGAATTGCGTGGTTTTTTTTGTGTACTTCAGCACAATTTTCTTTTCAGGACAACTTAGGTTTAGGCAACAAAACCACTTTGTTAAGTTAAAGAAAAACATCTTGGTTGGTCTAAGGTTTAGGCAACAAAACCATGAACGGTTAGGTCTAGGATAAAAATCTACGAACGGTTAAGTTTTGGCAACAAATTCCCAAACGGTGAGGTTTAGGCTACAAAACCAATTCATAGGTTTAGGCAACAAATCTACGAACATAAATCCAAAATGCAGTGTCGAACACCGGCCTCTGGTTGACAGTGTTGCTTGTTGGACCCATCCACCTCCCACCGGCTATTAGTGGTGTTTTTTGGATATAATATAGCACGTCACTTTAATAACCATGAGACTGTGCTGTGTATAAATACTGTAAAATGAGAAGAACAGTCACGGCGTTAAGTCTGTTTAAGAAAGAAGATCTGTGTGAGTTCAGATCGGTTCAGGCTGATCTCTGAGTCTTCAGGGGGAAAAGATTGAGATAAAAACATTTAAGACTCTGCTGCCGTTATCACCGTCACTCCGTCCACAGCGAGCTGAGAGCCGAGTCGCTCTCCCACGACTTCATTCAGACGCTCTGAGTGAAATTGATTTCATTACACAGGTCCATCAGGCCGTCAGATTGGAGCTGCAGCGTCTCTCACCTACAGGCCCGTGTTTTTAACGAGGGTTTGGGATTATATATTTGAAGGTTTGGAGGTCGGGCAGAACCATCATCTCACATCTAAGTGATAGAGAGTTTTTCTTTCTTTTTCTATTCATTCAACTGAATTTCTCAACTTACTATTTTTTTCCTTTGAATTTAAAATCAGCTTTTTCAGATTTTATACAAGTTCTTGCATTTTACAACATTTTTACCAACATTGGAACAGCCCGACTCAGAATATTATATTCATGGATTATAACTTAATGCATTAATGCTGTGGATAAAGGTTGGAGCAAATGTTAATTACCTCATACACTACTATCTCGTGAATTTCCTCAAAGGATCAATTACGTTTTATCTGATAATGATTAATTATTAAAGGTTATTTGTTGATAATATTTTGTATTATTTGAGGTACAGTTCTCGAGTAAATGTGGAACCAAGTAGTGCTCAGTTAAGATAAATATATATATATATATATATATAATATCCCTAAGTATCAGATTGTGAGACGTTCTTCACCAGCTATAAAGGCACTTTAGGACCAATAGCAGAGGATTCATCTTGAAGCCGTGACAGCTCATTGTTCTGGTTAAAAAAAGATAAATTGGTAATTCACAACACTCTCTCCATCGGACCATTAGATAAGTTATCAAAGACGCAGCAGCCTGGACACAAATCTGACCTTGAGCTCCCATTACAACAGTCCAGTGAGCTTGCAGGCCCTGAATCTGTTAACCCCTCTTCAGCTCATCCTTTTTTTTTATATCTTTGCTTCCATGCAGACTTTCAGTTCCTATCTTGTGCCGTTGTAAATGGGTTCATAATCGACCCTTTGCTAAGCCTCGCCGCCACAACGTCAAGCTGTCAGAGCAACGTGGCCACGGAGCCCACACTGTCACTAACTGCACTCAATGAATGAAGATCAGACATTTATTAGGAAACAAAAAACAATTAGACAAGGGTCTATAATATGTGTTTGTATGTCAGGATGTCAAACTGATTCAGTAGTGAAAACAGGTTTAAAGATAACGATAGAAGCTAAAGCTACTGATCACATCACCTGGAGACAATGACGTTAAGGAACAACACTGCTCCTCTTTATTCACTGTTAAAATCATGAAAATACATTCAGTATATATTTAGTAACAAGCGTAGCATAGACCTGCTAAAGCTACTTAATGATGTGCTATCGTACTCTGCTAATGTTAGCTCAACAGGTTTTTAGGTAGAAACGTAACGTTTTATAAACGCATATTTCCTTCCAACCTCTCCGAGTAACAAGTTTCACTATTACACAACGTTTAACAGCGACGAGCTCCAGATCCACTGAAAATAAAGAAGATCTGAAGATAACTGAGGAGAGTCTACGGAGCAGAGACGGATAGTCGTATGACACTGGTAAGAGCTGGACAATGCTACTCTGTGATTGGCCAGTCTGCCTTTAAGAGGCGGGACTAAGCGAAAGGTCAGTTATCAGGTAAGGCAAAACCAAGCAGCAAACTTCCTCCGGTTCTGCTGTGTGAAGCCGATGTGAAGTGTCTTAAAGCTGCATTCTCTCTCCTGTCCATCAGGGGGCGACTCCTCTGGTTGTATAGAAGTCTATGAGAAAATGACTCTACTTCTCTCTTGATTTATTCCCTCAGTAAACATTGTAAACATGAGTTTATGGTCTCAATCTCTAGTTTCAAGTCTTCTTCAATACAGCATGATGTTCATTTAGTAAATGATGCTCCATTTAGAGTCAAACAGACCATAAAGCAGGGGATGCTTTAGGGGCGGGGCTACACTGTGATTGACAGGTTGCTGCCTCTACCAAAGATGTATACGGTGTCTCTATGTCACTAATTCAAAATATGGTAACTTCCATTTATTGGTTGCAAAAAAACAACAAGGAGACGGCCGTAATCCAAAATGGCGACGGCAAAGTCACAGAACTCGAGGCTTCAAAACATCAGTCCACAAACCAGTGGATGATGTCATGATGACTACGTCCACTTCTTATGTAAAGTCTATGGTCAAAACACAGAGGCTGAAAAAAAAACAATCAGCGGACAGAACTAACATATCAGCAGATTTAGTTCAATTATATTTCATAACCGAATCATCTCTGACGATAAACACATTTATGTGTATGAACGTACGAGAGGCTTTCCTGAGGGAAACGCTGCAGATGAATATGGAAATACTAGAGATGGACACACTGCGGCATGCTTTTAATGAGGGACTGAGGCTCCTCCTGCTGCGCTCAGAGCCACGGAATTAACTTTGGGCGACAAAGTGGGAAATAATCAGTTAACAGACCCTGCATGAAAAGTTGTCATGTGCAATTTACAGTCCAACGTGCAGCGCAGTCACACACACACACACACACACACACACACACACACACACACACACACACACACACACACACACACACACACACACACAGATGTGATAATGTGGGAATGTGCTCACATTCCCGTGGAAACAGATAAGGAAATCCCCGCTGCTTCTAACGGGCTGAGGATTTACTTTAAGCTCTTCAGGGAACATCTCCGCTGGAAGCTGCTGCATTCAACTTCAATCCTACAGATATACTTTTTTTTTTATAAAAATAAATATTATCACCTGGAACTCATCATTCAGCATCCCTTTAAATGAAAAAAAAATGAAGAATGATAAGGTAATTGAAGTGTTGATTGAATTTGTTTGACGTTCATGGACGTCTTTGTCGAAGCTTCTTCCGGGAGCTTTGATTCTCTTTGTGTCGGGACTTTCAGCTCAACGTTCACATCAGTTCCACGAAAAAAACTGAGAGTCTGAAGAGACTGAAAACAAGAAAACGGAGCAAAGACATTTTACTCTCCTGCAGCTGGTTTTTGTTTAACCTAGATTCACAGATGACAGGACTATTTGGACATTTTAACAACAACGATTTCATGAAGGTGGATTTCTTCAAAGTCAAATGCAGACAGTGATAATCGATTCGATTGATTGTTTGAAAGATTTCAAATAAAAGTGGTCCTTTCCAACCAAGAGTGTAAACCTCTTAGTTGGACAAAAATTAAAAATAAACACTTTATTACAAGGAAAAGCCGTAAATCCTCTCATTTGAGAAGTTTCAGCTCTACTTCTATACATTATTAGGTAAGGTTGTTTTAATTTATAAGAAAGCATCTTCATTTATAAGCACTTTATATGTTTTGTATGTAAAAGTTTCCATCTATAAAGAGACTTAAGCTCTTAAGGAAAATAAAATAAGACAACCTTTTGATAAACACAAAGAAAAACTTTTATTGAGCCCGGAGGAGAGATTAGGTTGTGGCAGCAGCAGCAAAAGGAAATAAATATAATAAATAATAAATATTATACTGATATCGCGTTGACCATAAAGGGACGTACGGACGAACAACCTGAAAACATACCGATGTTTCAGGCTTAGACGTATAAAAACTCAGAAACAAGAACATATGAAGACAAAAATTGCCATGTAAAGTGACAGTGGTGAGTTAAAATGGCAATAGATAAATATAGTGAAGTAAAAAGTATTGTATTTCCTTGCAAAATGTAGATGATTAGAAGAATAAAGGAGCACAAAAACATTTCTACTACTCAGGTAAAGTACAAGTACCTCAAATATGAACTCAAGTACACTAATAAAGTAAATTTAGTAAGTGAGATTCCACCCCCTCAATGCAATCTGTGGATTTTTCTCTTCTGAGTTATGAGAGCGGGGGATGAAGTTGTACATATATAATCTATGCAATACTTCCCAACAGTAAACGTGGGCTCAAACTGTGCGGTCTTTGTATTTCACACACAAACAGGATCTCTAACGCTCGAACACAGATTTAATGAAATGAAGCGCATCGGAGCGACACAGGACCAAGCAGAGGGAGTAATGCAATTTCACTTTGCTTTTCAACTCAGCCGAGGAAATTCTCACAGCGGGAGCGATTGAACGAGACCAAACGAGCGTGGACGGAAAACATTCAAAAGGCACGCCGTCTAATGGAATTATGGGTAATAACAGATACCATTAAAGCTATAGCTTCTGGCATTAAAGCCTTTCACGCTGACCTTTAAATTAACAGTTCACGGCGGCAGCGAGTGTTTATCGGTGTGCAAGCCCCCCCCCCTTCGGTGTCTGAGTGCCGGACAGAAAACAGGACGAAGGTGGCCGCTCGTCTCTTTGATTCCTCGCCTTTGAGCCGCCGAACGCCGGGCCATGAAAGGGTTTCCACGGTAACACATGCACAGCCTTGACTTGGAAGTCAAATGAAACGAGCAAAGCAGCGCGACAACAAAGCTCTCGGTCCACATTAAAGGGGTTACCTCCAACCTGGACCCTTTGCTCCCATCTTTCTGTGTCTTATTAATGTGGACAAGAATATTTTTAAGTCCAGCATTGAGTAAAGTAAAACTAATTTAAACTCAAAGCTGCACTTTCTTGGGTCCTCAGCAAAACACGCACACCAAAGTCGTTGTAAGAAACGCCGGTGAAATGCATCCTGGTTCACAGGAAATAAAAAGACTTTACCTTTACCGATGTATGAAGATGTTTAGATTTGAAAAGTGTTGAATCGTGTTACTCCTAACTTGTTATTCCACTAGATAACTTGCAAAAGGCCCGAAAGCACTTAAAAAAATATGGAAACCAACTGGACTTACTGAGTACTTCTACTTCAGAGAGAAAATTTGTATTAATACATTTACCTGACAGAAAGGTCTCCGGTTTTATTGCAGATTCAGATTTGACTCAAATATAACAATTCTAATATGATGCCGTCATCATATTAGAATTAAAAGCTCCACCTTGAACAGACGTTAAATATAAGTACATTTAGCTGATAATGCCTCTATTTCACTATTCACTTAAATGAAATGCTTGAATACAGGACTTTTCCTTTGCTGCATCCACTGACTAAGCAACAATCAGAGCTGGTGATGTCGTATTAAATATTCACAAAAGACACTTTTGGTGGGCAGGAGGGGAGGTGGATGGATCCAACAAATACAGAGCTTTAACCAAGAGACCGTTGTTCGACAAGGCTTGTCCCAAAGAGATCTTCATTTATTGCCTAAAACATACAACTGTACACAGTTATTGTAAGGCCAACCAGGATGTTTAGTCCTAAACCTAACCAGGTGGTTTTGTTTCCTAACCGTGTCTTTACGCAAAAAGAAATCGTACTGAGCAACACGAAGAAAAAGTGACATTTCCATGTCCCTGTACATGAAACCAATAGATTGCATTTTTACGTGACCATTTCACACCGGTGAAATACACTCTGGTCAATGAGTCGCGATCTGCCCGCTGAGGAACCAGAAAAGGGGTGCTGGTGTTGTCAGAGTTTGTTGAGTTGGAGTACAGATAGTGTCGCTAAGTGCAAAGTTTTCTTCATACAACATGTTCGTAAGATATCTTCGAAAAAGTTACTCCTCATTATAAGGCTTTTTTCTACAAAAGTCAAGCAACACAGGTCAATTCTCATTACATTACATTACAGTCATTTAGCAGACGCTTTTATCCAAAGCGACTTACAGTCAGTAGTATGTTACATATCATTCACCCATTCACACACTGATGACAGGCTACCATCAAGGTGCCACCATCAGACTCTAACTAACATTCATCATCCAGTCCACACCGATGGCCTTCAGGAGCAACTTGGGGTTAAGTGTCTTGCCCAAGGACACACCGACTGCCGAAGCCGGGTATCGAACCACCGACCCTCTGATTAGAGAACTACCTTGCTCTCCACTACGCCACAGCCGCCCTTCTCACTCATTTCATGCATACAGCCTTTTCAAAATAAACTTCCATCTTCACAGAAAACTCAGTTATGTGAGGTTAGTGAGGTTCAGAAAAAAATTGTTTTTTGGGTTAAAATAACGACGAAGGTGCTTTAACTACATTAAGAAAGTTACGCAACAAAAACATTTACGTTCATTTCATGGGATATCTACGAATTGCGGCTAATTACTTTTGGTAGGTATTGCTACAAGTGTTTGCTTAGTGTTATCTAAACGATTTTAAATGCCATCGCTGAATATTAATTAATGTGGATGTGACGTGAGCTTTCAGAATAAGACACAATAACAAACGGACCAGAAGAGTGCATATTCTTTTTTCAAAGATCTAAAATGTCTCATGGATGACTGAAAGTGTTCTGTTTACAGGAGCTTTGTGGTATTTATATTATATATATATATATATAAATTATATATATATATATATAGTAATTTATATCCAGCTGATGAACATAGACTAAATCAGTTACAGTCCCACATGTTTCAACATATGACATCCATCTTTTTTGCACTGCTGCAGAGAAAACCTGTTTTTGCATAAAAAATACATCAAATCCACTTTTTCAAACCAATCTCAAGGTTTGAGTGTGACTAAAGCTCTCCTGTCCAAATTAGAATTTCAAACATTTAACTAACATAAAAGTATCTCAAACACCTGGCAAACGTTGCACCTCTTATGAAAAATATTAATCAGATAAAGTGAGGCAGCGAAAAGTTTCCTTTCCCCATTAAAATTCACTTCCCTTCAGGTTTCACCCTGCAGACTCTAATGAGCTCATTTAGAGCATCATTTCATAGAGTAGTGAAGCAAATGAGGAGGTGAGGAGGACGGTGATGGGCCATATTTCTGCCGGCTCTGTCTCCCAGCCTGCCTCAACATCTGTCTAAGCGGCTGACAAACAGGATGAAATGGGACGAGGAAACTAATCAGAACCAGGGCCGGGTTCTGGAGGAAGACGTATGGGTGGCCAGGGTGCTGTACGACATGAAAGGTGAAACAAGCAAACAGGCAGAAATGCAGTTTGCAGACGGAGAAGCGACCTGTGTTGACAACGGATTATGTTCACTTAGGCTTTCTATCTGCTCGGACAGATGCTGACCTCAATAGAGCAGATTTAAACACAACAAAAATCTTTGTTTGGTTTTTATTTTGAAAAGCCAGTCCAGACTCTGGATTTTTAACCCTTCTTCTGCTTGTTAAGGTAAATAAGAGGAGGATCTTGTCTTTCTTGGATCATCACACAAGAAAGTGAAATAACAGACACCATGAAGTCGTAACTATCAGATCTCTACAACCAGGCAGTTATACAACGGAAACCAGGAACCGCCATAGAACGGTTCGTATGATATCTAACAAAAAGTTATTCCTAATTTTTTGTTATTTTTCCGACAAAAGCCAGCAACACGTGTGAATTTCCTCTCATAACATGCATACAGTCTTTACAAAATGAATTTCCGTCTTCAAAATAAACAATTCAGTTTCATTTAGGCAACAAACTACTTGGTGAGGTTTAGGAAAAGATCGCGAAATACAAAGTTAGCGGTCTTTATACTTCCTTGTTCATGATTATGTGGATAACATACACGTAAAAAACTAATTTGTGTGAACAAATTACTTCAATCATGATCCCAAATTTAAAAAAATGCAGCAACCTCCAGATTCTGAAAAGTGAAGCCAATGCTAAAGTGTCTTAAAGCTGCATTCTCTCTACTGTCCATCAGGGGGCGACTCCTCTGGTTGTATAGAAGTCTATGAGAAAATGACTCTACTTCTCTCTTGATTTATTCCCTCAGTAAACATTGTAAACATGAGTTTATGGTCTCAATCTCTAGTTTCAAGTCTTCTTCAATACAGCATGATGTTCATTTAGTAAATGATGCTCCATTTAGAGTCAAACAGACCATAAAGCAGGGTATAATTCAGGGCGGGGCTACTGTGATTGACAGGTCTCTACCACAGCGTTTTTACATCTTACAACTTTAACTCTTTGACAGTGTTTTAACTCTTCATGAAAGTTAATTGTTACCGTATTGGTCGCCTAAAAATGTCTTATACAGCGTTTTGGTTGAGCTCCACCCTCGCTTTCACTCTCCGTCACTTCTGGTTGCAAAACAACAAGATGGCAGCGGCCAAAATGCAGAGCTGGAGACTTCATAACATCAGTCCACAAACCAACGACGTCACGGTGACTACGTTTACCTCCTTTATACAGTCTATGGAATTAAAAGAGCATTGAATAATAACAAAGGGACGTTAAATACAAAAAAACCTTGCTATGGATGTGTTGAATGTAAGATGAAATATCTTTCCACAAAATAAAAAATAAAAACTGTATTAAATCCAGGGGGCTCGTTTAGATTAATATCATAACTGTATCCACATATCTCTGAGAAACTGATTGTACTGATACTGACAAAACCTCTTTGTATATTACCATCTCAAAACTCTGGAATACTACGTTCTGATTATTCTTGCATGGTTCTCTCATTCTAAGGTGAGGGGGTCAGGTTCAGGTCATCCTCCATGTGAGATGAAAACAAAACAAGCTCTCATTTCCGTTTCTGTCTTTCATCGTTTCCGGAGGCTTGTTTGAAGCCTGCGAGCCTCCTGCAGCGTCACATCCATTATCCTCGTTACCCTCCGCCTGCACTTCACATGCTGCTGCTGCTGCTGGGTGAAGCGTCAGGGCGGCGTGGGGCAGGTCTGTCCTCTTACAGTGGGAGGGGGTGATGAAATCCAGCGCAACAGCTCATCACAGTGACTCAGTCAGGACCAGCGTGATACAGCTGAAGGTTGTTCTGTGCGTCCGTCACAGGGATGAAAAAAAAAGAATCCATGTTCAGTTGAAACACAAGGACAAAACCGTATGCTGATGACGCTTAAGTCTTTTCTTTTGTTTCCGACGTTTTAAGAAAGCCAAGACAAAGAGTCAGACGTCCACTATATTTCATACTGTCACAACTTTTTCAAAAGACAGTTGATGGGGACACAAAAGAATGATGGCATCACACAGCATGGTGGCAATAGAACTCACATTTTAATCATTAGCTGTGTAAATACTATGCGCACGGATTGTATATTAGAAGTGGACGTAGTTATCATGACGTCACCCGTTGGTTTGGGGACTGCCGCTTGAAGCCTTCATTTCACCAATTTAGACGCAGCCATCTTGGATTATGGCTGTCGCCATTTTTTTGCAACCAGTGAACAGGAAGTGGCCATATTTGGAATGTGGAGGATTGACGTAGAGACGCCGTATACGTCTCTGGTAGCAACAGTGATCTGTCAATCACAGTAGCCCCCGCCCTAAAGCATCCCCTCCATTATGGTCTGTTTGACTCTAAATGGAGCATCATTTACTAAATGAACATCATGCTGTATTGAAGAAGACTTGAAACTAGAGATTGAGACCATAAACTCATGTTTACAATGTTTACTGAGGGAATAAATCAAGAGAGAAGTAGAGTCATTTTCTCATAGACTTCTATACAACCAGAGGAGTCGCCCCCTGATGGACAGTAGAAATAATGCAGCTTTAAGACACTTCAGTATTGGCTTCACTTTTCAGAACTTTTGCCGCCTTGGTTGAATTACAGCTGATGTAAACACAATATTTCCTGCTGCTGCTTTAATACAAAGTGTTTATAGAGACAAAATGGATGCAAACCCCCTCAAATAAAACTTAAAGTCAGTTATCTTATTATTGGAAACTGAAATCCCCACAGCCGCTCCCCGGTAAGGCTGTAGCATTTCAATGACAGGAAATTATAAATCAGAATAATCTGCGGACCACTTTTTTTTTCTCCGGTGTGCGGTTAAAGTGACAAATGTGTACCGAGGATCACATTGTGGAGCCTTTTCTTTCTTTCTTTCTTTCTCCGAGTCCTGGGAGCGACGGAGGAGGCAGCTTTCCCTGAATACATCATCAGCTGCAGGAAACCCAGAGAGCTCCAATTATCCAGAGCGTTTTAAACAAAGAGGACGCACTGAGAGACAGATTGGAACAAAGGTTTCTTTTTTTCTGCGCCTCTGTCAACAGTTATGTTCAGAAAAACAGAGAAAATGTCCTTTTTAACCGTCTGTCGTTTTTGTTAGCTTTAAAAATACATCATAATAATAATGACTGGTAGCGACATCACTCATGAAGAAAACAGTAGGCTGAATAAAAGAACATGTTCAGCCTTACGTCAGGTTTGAGGTGTGTCTTAACTCTATTGTTAACGTGTAAATCAAAAAGGCTTGCTGTTGTGAGAAGTTGGATTTTCCTATTTTGTGAGCTAGGCTAGCAGTTTCCACCTGCTTCAAGTCTTTGTGCTAAGCTAGGATAAACACATCCTGGCTCTATCTCTGTACTGGATAAACAGCGATGAAAATGATATCCATGAACTAAAAACTTTTCTTATTTTCAGTTATTTTAAAACAAAAACAAAAACGTAGATTTTGGCTTGGTCAATCTCGGCAAAGTGAAGAGAGGACGTTGAATTTTAGTGACTGTGGTTTGTGTTAGACATATGATCCTATTGGTTCTTCCTGTTTCTGTCTCTTATCTCTATCAAGGCCGTCTAGATGGCTTTTAGTTGTCACGGTGATGTCAACCTCTGCTGATGCCTCAGATTGTTCACTAAGTAAGATGAGGAGGAGGACGATTGGAAAACTCGTGCACTCAATTACTGCACTCAAGTCTTGTAACATAATTTAACAGACGGAGAAACTTTAGAACAATACAAATGACATTTTTTCTTGCTGAATGCTTGACATTTTCATCATATGTTTGGCAAAGAAACATGACTTAACTATCTGATTGGTTTTGTATGAATATCTCTCACATAAATCCTTTTTTTTTTGCATTCGTGAAAATAAGCATTGTCCTTTCCTTTGAGCAGTTTGTTCTTGACCTCCTGAGTCAAACCTTTTCAAATGTGAGGCCTTTTCCTTTGAGTGCTTGCAGTCGTTCGATCGGCCGCCGCTAATGGATGACAAGTGTTTTATTTGTTCGAGGAAAAGGTGAGCTGCTTTCCACAAATGATTCATTTTCTGCTCTGGTATCTTGTTCGAGGCGGAGGAAAGGTGGAGGCATCCCTCGTCATGAAATATTCATCCACTCCTCCAGCTGAATGCAGATCAGGAGGACAGAAACCAAATAATAGAATAAAATGGAAAAATGGAAATAAATAAATGAGAGATTTGGAAAGAGTTGGACGACCAGGACAAGGTTGGAACGGACGAAAGCAAAAGGTAAAAATGAAAAGCACCAACTTAAAACAGGCGACAGTGAGGCGAGACAGTAAAGTAACGACGTCTCGTACAAGAGGGAGAAAGAAAGAAAGAAGTTTGAGGGATGAAGATGTCCGGGAGGAAAAAGATGGGAGAGGATGAAGAGAAAGGAAAGCAGATTATCTCCTGCAGGCTTTCACACTTCTTCTGAGGAGGAGAAAAAAAATAAAAGACGGGAGAGTTCTTTCCACAGCGACTGATCTGTCACAACGTCAGGGAAAATACAACACCATCACATCCTCCATTTAATCTGCTGCACACACACACACACACACACACACACACACACACACACACACACACACACACACACACACACACACACACACACACACACACACACACACACACACACACACTTTGACTGAAAACTGTTTGAATGAGGAGAATTTGCTGCCGAGAAAAGAAGAAGAGGAGGAGGAAGAAGAGAACTCTCCTGTGACACTTCGTCTGTGTTCAAACATCAAAGAGTCGAGGAGGAAGCAGATAAACGCCGACGATCAGCTGATCTCTGTTTACTAACAGATGACTGAAGTTATCACATATGAATATTTTTAGCTTTCATTTTCTAAAACTAACGGAAGAATAATAAGAATAAAGAACATTTCTGAACACTTGTGATTTTTTCTTTTGATGGTATTATTAGGATGTTTTTGCCAAATGGCTGCAACAAAGTAGCCTTCATGTATATTCAAAATAAAAGCTCAAAACAATAACTTTAAAGTGTCAATCTTGAAGATTTTTATTTAAATAAATGTAAATTAAGAGGTATAGTGACCGAGCATATGTCCCACTGATTAAAGTATTGTTATATTTATATAATTGCAGTTTTATGAAATGCTGTATAAAGTTACTGCTAATGCAAACCAAATTGTTTTTACTACTACAGCTTCACATTAACAGCAATACTCACAGGAAACACAAAGCACTTTTCTTTAAATACACTTTTAAAACGTTTCCAAAACTAAAAGTTGTATTATTTTCTCTTCTTCTAAGATAACAAGAATCTTACTTTATTTACTGTTCATGAAAACAGGTGAAACAGCTGTTTCAGGTGCCATTTATTTTCTTCATAGATGGTTTTACAGTTGAAGCTCTTCTACAGTTTGAATTTCTCCTACATGGCTTCCCAAATGTTGTCAGGTAAGTTTGAATATTGATTACTGGATATTGAAAATCTAGTTTAGTCCCTTAAAGAACGTCTCCTGGTGAAGGTTGTGTAACTCCTTCATTGTTCGGATGTTTCTCCGTCTCCAGGTCTTAAACTCTTGAGCTCCTCTCAGAGCTCCTCTCAGAGCTCCTCTCAGAGCTCCTCTCGTCACAGTGATTATCTTGAACTGTTCAGCCTCAAGTCAACGACAAATGACACCTCGAGAGAACAAACAAACAAAAGAGCCGCTCTCAGAAACCCCTCCGACGAGCCGCGCTATCGGCCGACAGACGACGACGCAGCTTTTCAAACCAACATCTGTTCACTTTGTATTTGGAGATAGAACATAATTAGCAGCTGCGGAGCTGAATTTAGCTTTGGGGGGGGGGGGGGCCTCCTCAGACGGAGAGGAGTTCAAACAGGAGTCAGCCGGCTGTGGAACCAGAGAGAGAGCGGGAGGATCCCAGTTCTCCTGGAGGGGAAGCTCTCGGCTCAACGGAGCGGCGGTGGCAATGTTCAGAGCGGTGAGTCCTGCTGTTCCCCCCCCTTACCAGCACACTCTGGTGGCATTTTCAGCAGAACTCTGGCAGACAATTTATTTGAACTTTCTTTTACTTATATTAACATCGTCGCCGGTATTGGCAGTATCACTGTGGATTAGCATAACGTCTCAAAATTGGCAAAGAATTGGAAACAAATGTAAACAAATATACAATGCAGCTTAATAAGATAATGAACATGAACCTTATATTTAATTACTTTCAACAATTAAGACTAAAAACAACATTTCTAGATACTTTCTGTCTGTGACTCTCCGCTCAAAGCCCATTGGTTTCTACTCGCAGCTCAAAAACAGCTGCTCTATCAAACACTTCCTTCTAAAAACATCACCAGTGATCATTTATGACATCGTTAGACTGTTAATACTGATGCATCAATGTTGAAGCAGTATGTTACTGTTGTAGCTGCTGCATTTGGAGCTACTTTTTACCAATTTAAATACAGTTAGGTAGTTTAGTTCATAGACTGTATATAAGAAGTGGATTTAGTCATTGTGATGTCACCCATTGGTTTGTGGACTGACGTTTTGAAACCACAAGTATGGCGTTTTGAATGTCTTGGAGTGACGCCGTATACGTCTCTGGTGTCGACCTGTCAATCAGTGGGTAGCCCCGCCCTAAAGCATCCCCTGCTTTATGGTCTGTTTGACTCTAAATGGAGCATCATTTACTAAATGAACATCATGCTGTATTGAAGAAGACTTGAAACTAGAGATTGAGACCATAAACTCATGTTTACAATGTTTACTGAGGGAATAAATCAAGAGAGAAGTAGAGTCATTTTCTCATAGACTTCTATACAACCAGAGGAGTCGCCCCCTGATGGACAGGGAGAGAATGCAGCTTTAAGGTGAAATAATCATTCACTTTTCAGAACTAGAGGTTGCCGGCTTGTTAAGTAAAGCGGTTCCCAGCGAACCATTTAAAAAGGGTCACCAGATAAATCTGAGGGTTTGTGAGTTGATTAATGGGAGAGGAAAGAAGTTAAAAAAAAAAAACTTCTGGTACACAAATTTGTTTTCTTTAATCTTTGTTTTTGTTAGGAAGTATTTGATCATTTTACCTCTTTGGGCTACAGACAGTATTTAAATGAAACCATCTGATTAGTTCAGAGGGGAAATGTCTGTTTTGTGGAACAGATAACAACTTACAGTCTAGACATCCGAGATGTGACAAGCAGCCAAAACTAGAAAATGTTCTTTGTCAGGAATCACGAGTCGAAAAGGCTGGAGACTTTCTGCATTATTTTTCCCTCCGCCAAGGACATTCTCATTTCAGTTTGATGGTTTGTTTGTCTGTTTGTCAGCAGGGTTACAGATAAAGGACTTGCTCGATTGTCGTGACACTTGGTGGATGGGTGCAGCATTGCATAAGAAAGAACTCATTATATTTTAGGGCGGATCCGGATTACAAGGTGGATACGAGCATTATTTAATACCTATGGGAACAGCCTTGGTGGAGGACTGCGATCTCCGAGGGCCCTTCTAGTTTAACTATACATCGTATTTTATAAATGTAACTACCTTTTTAATGTATATTAACTGGAAGCCTGTAGCACTGTTGGTCAAACAAAACCATCCAAAATGTCCCATAATGGAAACTTCTTATTTGAGACATCTGTCATCGTCTTATTCTTGAACACTTAATGAAATAAACTGAAAGATAATTGATCTATATTGTAGCAGGTGTGGGGACAATTCCTTCCATATCACAAAAACCAAATAAACGCTGGTCCAGCAGAACGTCTGCAGAGCATTGTAGGAATAATAACCCAAATAATGATGAAGATAATTTATAAAAAACAGTTGTCCGACACATCATGAATGTAAAGAAATTTATTAAATCCATCCCACTCTGTCTCTGTCTACCAATCTTTTTTCCAACATCTTGTTCACCTCGCCTTCTTTCTCTACCTCCGGATTCAGATGAGAGAACCTGTGAGATGAGTCGGCACAGCGTGATCCAGCCATAGAGAGAAAAAGACATCAGTGAAAGCGCTTTTTCTCTGAGCTGACAGCGGGTTCCTGAATGTGTCCTGGAGCGCTGTTTTTTTTATTTTTCCCCACTTCTAGCAGTTCCTGCTGTTCTCCTCAAAATGTTTCCAGACTTTACAAAGTGAAAAGGTAAAGACTAAAATTTCCAGAGACGGCACAAGAGAATTAACTTCTTGAAACCAAACAGATGCTCTGAGTCCTCGGTCAAAACAGATGATTATCTTTCTTATCCATAACCTCCATCTTTAGGCTGTAACCATAGACTGTATATAAGAATTTGAAGTAGTCATAGTGACGTAAACCATTGGTTGTGGACTGATGTTTTGAAGCCTCAAGTTCGTCGTTTTGGCCATCGCCATCGTGGATTACAGCCATCTTGGTCTATTTTTTTTTTACAACCAGTAAACAGAAGTTATCATATTTGGACTGAGGAGGAGTGGCATAAAGAAGCCGTATGGGGCTCTGGTGTGGACCTGTCAATCATAGTAGCCCCGCCCTAAAGCATCCCCTGCTTTATGGTCTGTTTGACTCTAAATGGAGCATCATTTACTAAATGAACATCATGCTGTATTGAAGAAGACTTGAAACTAGAGATTGAGACCATAAACTCATGTTTACAATGTTTACTGAGGGAATAAATCAAGAGAGAAGTAGAGTCATTTTCTCATAGACTTCTATACAACCAGAGGAGTCGCCCCCTGATGGACAGGAGAGAGAATGCAGCTTTAAGACATGAAGCATCGGCTTCACTTTTCAGAAGGTTGCCGCCTGTTTATTTTCTCTCAGTGGGACCATAATTTACAAAATGAACATCATGCTTTATTGAAGAAGACTTGAAACTTTTTATATATCATAGATCATCATCAGCAACAAACGTCACAGTGAAAGCAGTTTTCTTTCCACAGCACATTTAAAGAAGTGGGTTTTCACCCATGAGGGTTACTCCATCGCCCCACATACTGGAAATGGAGACAGAAACCAACGAGTTCCAACATGGACATTGACACAGTTTCCAGTGACAGAGCTGTTTAATCGGTGTCATCTTTCTACCTGTTCTCTGTCCGTAAAAAAACAGGTAAAAGCATCAGTATCAGCTGAGCTTAGAGGAGGTCGAGGCTTTATAGGAAGAAGAAAAAAACGTCAGCAGCTGATGGAAGAGAGTTCAAAGACTTCAAAGGCAAACGGACAAGAAAAGATATTTAATCTGTGTTTAATAGGATTAACCGAGCAGAGGATATGATTACTTAAAGAGGTTTCGATAGTCCTAGTGAAGTGTGATCGGGTGGGCGACTGAGACGGGGAAGTTCCAGGAAATCTTTTTTGCATATTATGTAAATGGTCCTCTTATCTGAGACACATTCTGATAGCCAATGAGGTCGATGACTCTTCATCTGCCAGCTGGACCGGCACAGAGCGGTCCAGAGCGGCCCGGCTCGGCCTGGTGGAGACAAGCATCTACAAGTCAGCCCACCTGGGTTCATTACGGAGGCAAACCGGGGGGGAAAAACAAGGTTGTAGCTCTGAGACGGTTTTTTTTTAACAGCCGTCGCAGAGTTCTGGTCCAGAGGATCGGCTGATCTTCATCTGGAAGAATGGAAAGAGGAGAGCAGCGACTGAACATCCCTCTGCTGCCGGAGCGAGTAATGGAAGAAGAAGAGTGAAGAAACATTACAAAAAAATGTGTGATGTCTCTCTTTCACGATTAATTGATATAAATGCATAAATAAATGTGTAACTTGAGTTCTTGAGTGAATGTTTCTGTTTTCACAGGTTGATAACTAAAGGCCAGTAACTGATCAGACAACTCGTCCTATTAAGTAGAATCAGTGGAATGTCCCTTTAAAGTCAACACTATTTCAACACATACACACTCACTTTCCTCCTCTACCTCCCCTTTTTCCTCTTTCTCTACCTCCTCCTTGACTCCTCTATACGTTTTCCTTGACCTCATCTTTTCCTACAACTCCTCTTTTTCCATTCCCTATCTCCCCCTTTCCTATTCTATACGTCCTGCTATCCTCCTCTACCTCCTCCTTGACTCCTCTATACGTTCTCCTCTCCTCCTCCTTTTCTTCTCGACCTTCTCCATCACTCTTTTACCTCCCCCAATCCTTCTATACCTCACCCTTTCCTCATCATCTAGTTCGCCTCTTTCCCCTCCTCTACCTCCCCCTTTCCCTCTCCAGCTCCTCTAAGACCTGCTCCTTTTTCCACCATAGGTTCTCGACCTCATTTACTACAACAACTTTTCCCTTATCTGCCTCCTCTTCCCTCCTCTATACATCCTCTTCTCTTTCTCCACCCCCTCTTTTCTCCCACCTTCATATCATCTATACCTCCCCCTTTCTTCCTCTAAATGTTCTCCTCTACCTCCCCTTTCCTTCTCCATACATCCTCTTCTCCTCCTCTCTTTCTCCATCTCCTCCTTTCTTCCACTATACCTCCTCTTTTCCCTTCTATAACTCCCCCTTTCCTTCTCAAGCTTCTCTATGAAAAATCAATGTCCACACACACACACACACACACACACACACACACACACACACACACACACACACACACACACACACACACACACACACACACACACACACACACACACACACACACACACACACACACACACACACACACACACACACACACACGTCCTGTTAAAATCATTAGTTGGAGGTGGAACAAACTCCCAGCAGCCCAGACGACCCGCTTGTGACATCACAGATGGTCATCAGTCTCGTAGCTCCGCCCACTTCCAGGTTAACACACACACCTGCAGCTGCAGACCAGCTCCACTCCTCTCCGGGGGATCACATTATTTTTTTAACCATCTGTTCTCAAGCCGCTGGGAGCTCTGCAGCTGTTGTCATGGAGACGGGTTGCACAGGGGGTCTGCGGCAGAGATCCTGTGTCGTGTTGCACCCGTTATAATCTGTGTGACATCGGCAACATCAGTCTCAGCAGCTGGATGACATCATCAGTGGACGCAGGAAGTCAAAGTTTACAGATGTGTTTCCTCCTTTCACTCGATATCGGCTCCTTTTCTTCTCCAACGCCGTCACACCTCCTCCACTTCTTCTTTATTCTCTCCTTCCTTTTAACATCTGTGTCCTTTTTTCCTTTACCAGCTCCTTTCCTCCTCTTCTATCTCCTTCTTTCCTTTTCACATGTTGTTGTCCTCATTAGTTTCTCCTCCACCTCTCCTCCTGTCACAGGTCCTCTCAGATTGAAGTTGAATTGTTGTGTTTTCGTCAGCTTAGAAGGATTCCTTCATATCTACAGTACCAGTCAAAAGTTTGGAAACACCTTCTCATTCAATGTTTTTCAAACTATGAAGGAACACATATGGAATTATGTGGTAAACAAACAAATGCTCAACAAACCAGAATATGTTTTATATTTTAGATTCTTCAAAGTAGTTGAATGAGAAGGTGTGTCCAAACTTTTGACTGGTACTGTAATTGATATAACAATTGGATCAGATGTTCACTGCATTGGCTATAATTATGTAATGTGCCTCTTAAATCATATAAACAAAAAAAAGTAGGTTCACATGAGTGCTTTTTGGGAAAAACCTGATGTCAACAAAGTTTCATTTTGGGTATTTTATGGGCAAAATGTGATTGTTACAAAAATGTAATATAGGCCACAAATTAAGCTTCTAATATTTATAGCTTTAATTTGAAAAATACAGTACCAGTCAAAAGGTAGGACACACCTTCTCATTCAATGGTTTTTATTTTTTTTCATTTTTTTCTACATTGTAGATTAATATTGAAGACATCCAAACTATGAAGGAACACATATGGAATTATGTGGTAAACAAACAAATGCTCAACAAACCAGAATATGTTTTATATTTTAGATTCTTCAAAGTAGTTGAATGAGAAGGTGTGTCCAAACCTTTGACTGGTACTGTACATAGGGAGCAGGTCCTCTTCACGGAGTCCGCCATGCTTCTACAGGAGCCCCGAACGGACAAACCAAACACTGGATCTAGAGAGAGCCTTTTCAGTTTCATGTCACCTGAAGGCCACGAAGTTCTTTACAAGATTACAAAAGGAGGACTGAGCGGATGGGTATTCAGATGGATGCAGTCTGCAACCTCACCACTAGATGCCACTAAATCCTACACACTGCTGCTTTAAATACAAGTATAATCAGAAGAAGCATCAAAAGTAGAAGTCATCATTATGGAAGCCCTTTACTTATCCTCATACAGCTGTTTGTATAATATCTTACTTTTTCCGACGGGGTCCAGTAACAGTTTGAAATGCAGCTTGTTAAATGCAAATGGTCTTTTCAAAATAATCTTCCGTCTTTCCAGGAAACAACTTAGTTAAGTTTAGGCAACAAAAGTCGTTGGTTAGGCTAAGGAAATGATGCAAGGGTCTAACAAACTTGATTTCAGCCAGGAGCCGCCGTCCGTTGACCGTGTGATACAAAAAAAAAAATCAACGTTGATTATTTGTCACCTTCCTTCCGTAGTTATTTCGACACAAACGATGATCTTTTCCTAAACCTCAATAAGTAGTTTTGTTTCCTGTGAAGACGGAAGTTTATTTTGAAAAGACTTTATACGTGTAACCTGCGGAAATTGACACCTGTTGCTGGAAAAAGCAACAAAAAGTAGTAATAACTTTTCGCGAGATAACATACGAACCATAAGCCGCGAAAAGCGATCTCCTGGGCAAAATAAGAGTTTGCATTTCTATAGCATAGACTCACCATGGACAGTTAAAAATTGAGTCAATGCAGGCAGCTGAACCACATATATCATATTTTCTGCACATTCTTCTTCCAAGGACACAACCAGGTGCCTACATAACCCACAATGCAACTTGACCGTTAGTTAGCGGCTAATGTAGCCTGAAGTGGAGATGAAGTCGAACTCCCCAACACCTGTAAACAGACTCAGATGGGAAAATGGATGGAGTTCTCCTTTAAGGGATGTGATAGTAGCTGTGATAAGAAACAGTTACGAGTCTAATTAATATAGAGACACGATGAGGCTTTTCACACCAGGAGCTTAAATACTTTTTTTTTTTTTTTTTTTAATGAGTCATCTGTCGGGTGAGAAAGATAATTTAATAAAAACAACAGAATGTTCAACAAAAGAAGTGCTTTCCAACAATCCACTCATTATAAGCTAATCAGCTCTAATAAATGCAACCTCTGATCGGGTAGACTCCTGCAGAGGCTTCATACCATCACGCCTCATTCCTGTTGATATAAAAGATATGTGTGTGTGTGTGTGTGTGTGTGTGTGTGTGTGTGTGTGTGTGTGTGTGTGTGTGTGTGTGTGTGTGTGTGTGTGTGTGTGTGTGTGTGTGTGTGTGTGTGTGTGTGTGTGTGTGTTGATCCCACAGAGGAGCCACAGCTGCTCTCTGCACAGCGTCTCGTTATTAATATGAAGCTTTTTAAAACGCTTCTATCACAGCCATTCTTCACGATTACTGCTGCTTCCATTTACACACAAAGGTTAAACATGCAGCGTCACAGGTAAACATGCAGCGTCACAGGTAAACATGCAGCGTCACAGGTAAACATGCAGCGTCACAGGTAAACATGCAGCGTCACAGGTAAACATGCAGCGTCACAGGTAAACATGCAGCGTCACAGGTAAACATGCAGCGCAGGCAGCGTAAACATGCAGCGTCACAGGTAAACATGCAGCGTCACAGGTAAACATGCAGCGTCACAGGTAAACATGCAGCGTCACAGGTAAACATGTAGCGTCCAGGTAAACATGCAGCGTCACAGGTAAACATGCAGCGTCACAGGTAAACATGCAGCGTCACAGGTAAACATGCAGCGTCACAGGTAAACATGCAGCGTCACAGGTAAACATGCAGCGTCACAGGTAAACATGCAGCGTCACAGGTAAACATGCAGCGTCACAGGTAAACATGAAAGCGTGCAGGTAAACACAGGTAAACATGCAGCGTCACAGGTAAACATGCAGCGTCACAGGTAAACATGCAGCGTCACAGGTAAACATGCAGCGTCACAGGTAAACATGCAGTAAACGTCACAGGTAAACACAGCGTCACAGGTAAACATGCGTCACAGGTAAACATGTAGCGTCACAGGTAAACATGCAGCGTCACAGGTAAACATGCAGCGTCCAGGTCATGAACCCGGTTACAGATGCAGAGGAAGGAGAGGAAACATGAGCTGAAACATGAGGCTCATTGGAGCTCAGACATAGAGGAAAATGTTTTTACTGAAACAGAGCTTCAAAAAAAACCAAAACATTTTAAACATGTCTCATTGAAAAATCTCCCTGAATAAACAATGTGAAATAACCAGATTCTGTGAAAAACATTTAATTCTGAAGAAGCCATGATTGATTCATCTGAGACCAACAGATTATTTCAATCTGGTACTGAACTGCAGGCTGCTGAACACAGAGCGGAGAGGAGAGGCTGGAAGTAGAGGTTGTAGAAATGTAAATAGTTCAATTCCATTTGTTTCCACCATATGTAACACTTGGGAAAAAATGTTGCATATATAGATTCCATTGTTTTCAAATGTTTGTAAAATAAATTATCAAAGATATTGAACTTTTTTCCTTCTTTTTTTATGATTTATGGCATTTTAACTGTATTATTCTGCACAAAAGACATATTTGAGTTCTCTCTATTTCTAGCCATGATTGTTCTGTTTCCATTGAGGAGAAGTTATCTATTGCAGTGGAAATCAAGGCCACAGAGAATGTGACAGGAGAAAGAAAACACATCAAAACTGATCATCTGTTTTATGTGCCAAAACCAACGGCAACCACGCTCTAAACCTAAACTAACGACTCACCTAACTAACGAGATACAGTTGACTGACATCCGACGTGGCACGCAAACCACATTCTCCTGGACGAAAGTGTTTGGAGCGAGAACAGACTGGCTTTTGATTTCGAAAGTCAAAATTGAAGGTTTAGATCAATTTTGGTTTTTAAAACGTAACACCCCTCGTTTTTTGATGAATAGGAAGTAATCTCGGGGTCGTAAAAGACAAAGATTTTACCGTCAGACGCACCACAAACCTTTTATTTTGCTCTCTTCTTAAAGCATCATCACACAAGTGATCTAAGAGAAGAGTCCACACACACACACACACACACACACACACACACACACACACACACACACACACACACACACACACACACACACACACACACACACACACACACACACACACACACACACACACACACACAGCTGATCTCAAACTTGCATGTTACAGCTGATGAATTTCAAACGCACCCTTTACAATCCCATTAATGTCGGAGCTCTTGGGTGCGATAACGTTTTAATCAGAGTCTGATTGGCCTCTGCTGTAATCACATCGAGAGTCAATTACATGACCTCCTGTTCTCGCTCATCAACGCACGGCGAGTTCAAAACCCACGGTGGCTGTTCATCCTGCATGTCCTCCGTCACTCGGGGGGGACATTTCATTAATCTCCAAGTGAAACTAACTCTCTAAGATTTCACCGCTCAAAGGTTGTTGGTTTTTTTTCCTACCTGACTCTCTGGAGATCTGGACGAAGGCCTCCACGCCGCTCTCGCCGTAGTTCCCCTCGGAGGCGAGCGTGGACACGTAGTTCCAGCCCATCGCCGTGACGATGTCCAGCATGGCCTGGGCCTGGTAGGAGTCCGGAGGGACGACGCGGGAGAAGAAGTCGTAGCGGGTGTTGTCGCTGAGCTCCGGGGCCGTCGAGGCGTAGCTGATCTGAGGGATCTGCAGACGTGTGAAGGTCAAAGGTTAGCTTCAAACGAGCGGGAAAGAACACGCGTACTTTAAGACATTTAGACGACGTTTTAAATCTGATACAAGGAACTTTTTCCAAGTACAAATCTGAATTCTCCAACAGCACCGACACATTGTACCCATAAGACTGCATCGAATTAATATAAGAATACAGCAAATTATTACTTAGAAAACATCAGCTTTAATTATTTACAGTCGCTTCACTTTTTTTGGTTTAATCTCTGACAAGCTGCAGACAATAAAACTCAAAACTTCCTGCAAGTGTTTCACTCCAAAAAGACTCCCAAGAAGAGGAGGGCAGATGAAGAAGGGTCGTGATAAAAACCTTTATATTTAAAAAATGAAATATGGATATCACGTTAATAATACACATCTGATAATATTGTGTCAGGACTGGCCTTGCTGCAATACTTTACTTTATTTAATCTACCAAACTACATTATAATACACGTTGAATGTTGAATTTGTCTTGTTGAATATGTGACACCACCAAAGAAGTCCTAATATTTGATAAAATGATAAAATCTTGTTTCCATTAAAAGGTTTGTCTTCCTTTAACAATATGACATTTGGAATAGTTTCTCTGCACATTACTGCATTTAAAAAAAAAGTTAAACTTAATAAATCTTTCACCTCAGAACTTCCCTTACTATGAGCATGTCACATTTGATGTGATTTTGATCGTAAGTTAAAAGTTGGCAATATTTCCTCATCAAATAAAAAATAAATAAAAATGTATTTAACTTATCAGATTAGGTTTCTTTCGAAACGGATTTGCAGTTTTAAATTGGTAGCATGAAAAGGTCATTTGTAGTAGACAAGAGCTATGAAGCTGCACATTTATATTCTGCACTGTGTGAGTGTAAAGTGACATTGTGTGAAGCAAATTGTGTATGAAATGTATAAATACGCCTTACACCCAAACTACAAACTGGAAGATAGAAATCATCACCACAAGCAAAATGTTAAATCTCCATTTTTAAACAATTACAATGTCTTTATCTGGCGTCAAGCCTTCGTCAGTGAGTCGAACAGATCTTTTAAGTGGTATTCCACCAATAGATATCTTCCACTTGGTCATGTGGTGTCAGGGAGGATGGGTTTTAAAACATTAATCGTCGCTCCCTAACAGATTTGTTGGGATTTGAACCTCCAACCCTGACCTTCCTCCCGCTGCCGTTCCGCTCCTTGTCAGAGTGGAGTTAGCGAGCCTCTGCTGTTCTGAATTAGGGAGGCGGATCAGGTCGTAGATCCTGCAGCAGACAGGCCCCGGCGGAGGCCTGATAATGGTCCTTTAGAGAAAGATTGAAGGGCCGATTGATTTCACTTCAGGCGTAGGAGGCCGGCACGTTGTCGGGACCGAGCGCCGCCCAGACGCCTCATCAGGATTTGCGGCGGATGGGAGGAAGACGGACGGCCGAGGGCACGGCGGCAATACAAATGTCAGACGGCTCGACTCGCTCGGCAAATTAAAGGCCTGTACTGTAAATAGAAAGCTGTCTGAGAGCTGCAGGTTTATCCGTCAGAGAGGAAGTTTATTTATCAGCACAAAGAACACGTCCGAGCTTCTGAAGCGTCTCTGGGTGTTTGGAGACCTTAGGTGTTTGTCCGACGGTTATGTTACAGATTTCTTCGTTGGTTCAAGTCCAGACAGAAACATTTAAGTGTCTTTCTGATCGGGACGCTGCAGGAATGAGTCTCTAGACTTCTACAGTTCCCTCGCCACTAGTTTTTTCTGAATGGGTTATCGGTTGAATGCCTGAAATAAGCACTGCGGTGAACACACAGCTGAAGAGATTTTAACATTTTGTTCTTCTATGTATACATGTTGATATGTTTTGTTAGAAATGTGGTTGCTAACAAGTGTCTATAGAACAACAGTCAGTCTCTAAACATTAACTGTGTCGTGAAATTACATGAGAAAAAGCTGAAATTCATATTATTGTCCCAGGCCATCCAAAATGTCTACAACACAGAAAAATCGGAAAAAACAGCTTTGCCTCAACAATTTAAAGACATTATCTCAAACATTTAAATAATATATATTTTTGTTGTGTAATCCATCGAACTGGGAGTTGGGAAATATGGCGTATAAGTGTAGAGAAAAAAACAACTAAAGGGAACACTGCTCATTACATATCATTTCACATCTGACATAAAGACTAACTCGCCCAAGAAGAAAGAGAAAAGAAAGTGAAACTAAACTGGCCAAAAAAAACCTCTCATACTCAATAAACCAATTTAAGGATTTAAAATGTCTAAATTAAAACAAATCAATGAAATAAGGTGCTTTTAAACACATTTCATTTAAATATGACACAAAAAATGGAGACATAAATGTGTATTTATTTCTGTGTTTGACTTGCTTCCGTTTCATACCAAACTCCCTTCTGAAAACCTTCCTTTCTCTCCCGACAGTGTCGACAGGAAACAGAAAATCAAAGATCTTATGTGAAGACAGATTGTGTGACAGCAGCCGGATTAGAACTGAAATCTTGGAGATTCATGAAGGTGACGCTGAGATGAACTATGATATTTCACACACACACACACACACACACACACACACACACACACACACACACACTCAACGGTAAAGGCTAACTGAACTGACGCTGCATGGGAATATAATGAGGGACCTCCATTAGCATTAGTGATGCATTGGGGGCTTTATGAACAGCAGCATAGGTTAGTCAGCTGCTGCTCCATTAAAACACATCAGCTCCTCTAATATATGTATTTAATGTATCCGTCCTGTGATTTGAGCAGAAAAACAGCATTATGACTGAAGCTTTGTGGCTAAGAAGATTGACGTCATCAAATTACAGCAGTAAGAATAAAATGAATAACAACTGAGAAGGCGTGTGTTGCTCATGTTATTAAAAATCAATTTAAGAGAGAAATCAAACGTCCTGCTACGACTGGAGGACGACGATTTTAATTATCAGCCTAATTAGACACCCGGACAATAAGCACGTCGTACGCTCATATCTCCATCCTCACAACAACGCTGCTATCAGCCGCTGAGAAACAATCAATGTGAAGCAACGCAGGGGGTCTTCAATGTGGGCTTTTACTTCCACAGCTCCACACAGGGCTTTTACTTTGGAAAAAAAAAAAGTATCTGAGCTGAGATCTTCAGTTTGGGGCCACTTTGGAAAAAATTCACTCATAGATATAGAGTAATCAAGTTTATCAAGATGCATTTTGGGGGGAAATTAGATTAAAATGAACAGGGGACGGGGATATTGTTCATGCAAACACGCAGATAAAACTAAATCATTAAACTCTTTCCGAGAAAAGAACAAGGCGATGTCTTTTTTATTCTCAGTCTCCAGTCATCAGAAGTGACCATATATGGACTGAGGAGGAGTGACGTAGAGACGCCGTATACGTCTCTGGTGTCGACCTGTCAATCAGTGTGTAGCCCCGCCCTAAAGCATCCCCTGCTTTATGGTCTGTTTGACTCTAAATGGAGCATCATTTACTAAATGAACATCATGCTGTATTGAAGAAGACTTGAAACTAGAGATTGAGACCATAAACTCATGTTTACAATGTTTACTGAGGGAATAAATCAAGAGAGAAGTAGAGTCATTTTCTCATAGACTTCTATACAACCAGAGGAGTCGCCCCCTGGTGGACAGGAGAGAGAATGCAAGTTTAAGACACTTCGGCATCTAAGACACTAAAGCATCGGCTTCACATTTTAGAACCGGAGGAAACCGACTGGTTCATCCTTGAACCATCCTTGTGCCAAATTTGGAGAAATTCCGCAATGATTGCGTTAACAACCTAAAAACATGACTGTCTCCGGCAAAGAGGCATCAAAACGCTGATGTATCAATTTGGAGGTGGATGGCGTCCTGACGGATGGCGACCCGATGACAGCGCTCGTTACCCTCAACATGGGACCTCTACTTCTGCCTGCTGAGCCCCAGTGAGGCCGGATCAGACCCTGTTATCACTCTGAGGACAGACATCTGTGTGTGGACACGTCAACATCAGAGGACTCGTTCCCTGTTTTTTCCTCGCCGTCTCAGGGAGTTTCCTGAGACAGTGATTGATGCTCGTCATTCCCAGCGACAGCCTCGAGCTTTCTGCCCGGCTGAGCGACGACAGAAGAAATCCATCTGAGGAGACAGCACGCGTCCGTCATCGTTCGGATTGTCTTATTTAAAGTAAAGCTCAGTTTACTCTCATCTGTCTCTTTCCTGGACAATAAACAGCTTCGCCCTCCAGATAAAATCCTATCAGACTCCTGCTGTCGCTGCTCAGTTTCCATCTCAGGATGAAGTTAGAATGAGTTATTCCCTCTCTCTGCCACGCTGAGAGAGGGAATAACTCAAAAACCAGGCAGCAACTCAGGTTTTAATTACATGTTTAAATACCTCAAATTAAAAAAGACTAAATTTATGATATCTGGGTCGTCTTATCTCCGAAAATGTCTCTAAAAGGGAATTTATTTAGTAATATTCACCATGTAAAACTACATTTTTGATATATATTTATTAATATTTTTTCAACCAGTTTCCAGTTAAATAATCAACTTGTTTCATACATTTTCTAAAATCTAGTCTCATTTATCTTAATTGAAGACAGCAATGTGCTTTATTCCGCCTTTTTTCAAGCCCATTTTAAGGAAAGTTAATCGCCATAAAAATATTCTAAACACACTGTCAGATTTTTCCACTTGTTTCAAAAATATTGAAAAGTGAAGCCGATGCTTCATGTGTTAAAGCTGCATTCTCTCTCCTGTCCACCAGGGGGCGACTCCTCTGGTTGTATAGAAGTCTATGAGAAAATGACTCTACTTCTCTCTTGATTTATTCCCTCAGTAAACATTGTAAACATGAGTTTATGGTCTCAATCTCTAGTTTCAAGTCTTCTTCAATACAGCATGATGTTCATTTAGTAAATGATGCTCCATTTAGAGTCAAACAGACCATAAAGCAGGGGATGCTTTAGGGGCGGGGCTAATGTGATTGACAGGTCTCTATCAGAGACGTATACGGCGTCTCTACGTTTCTCCTCCTCAGTCCAGATATGATCACTTCCATTCCCTGGTTGCAAAAAGCCAAGATGGCGACAACAAGAATGCCGAGCTCTAGGCTTCATAACAACAGACGACAAACCAATGAGTGACTATGACTTTGTCCACTTCTTACATACAGTCTTTGGAAAAGATACTTGTTAGCTTTGGGTAACAATTATAGAATCAACTATTAACACATAACAGTACCTAAAGAATACAAAACCGCACCATTTTGATAAATAATGACACAAATAAACAGTCATTAAAAATGTAAATCGAGGCGTGAGAATCTGGGTCCCATTAATCATTTATTTAATGGCACCACACAGCCACATACGAGTCCACTGGTCCAACATCAATTACAAAGCTTTTACACGAACGAGGCTTTCCACATCCAACACTGGTAAACAGCTGAGCTCAAACAGATTTAAATTGGACAAAATGAAAGTCTAAAGCGCTTTAAAAAGGAAATCTGACCCTCGGAGGCGGACAGGAAGTGAAAACAAGCCCCTGAAGTCCACCTGGGTCACAAGTTTGGGTCTTTTTGAAGCTCAGGGAATGAAACAGCAACTGAAGTTCAGCGCCTGATTAGAAAGAAGCCAAAATAAGAACTGATCCTCTGTCAGCACCAGAAGAGGAAAGTAAAGCTGTTTGTGTTTGTTCTGTTTTCTTCTGAAGCGACTTCACAGTGAAGTGAGAGACTTCAGATGGCACAGAAACAAACAAACACAGACACTGTGGAGGAAACTAGACTCTGACAAAACTTTATCATCGGGGTGAAAATAATGGAAACAACCTCTCTGAACCTTAATAAAAAAAACACAACAAATCGATAGTGCCTATGATATCATCACCACATTCTTTATGAGGATTCCTTCCTCCTTCCACAAGTTAAAAAGTTTTCTTTAAATCTTTATATTTCATGTTCAGCTTTTGAGGTTAGGGCTGAGAATTTGAGTATTTGAACAAATCATGTTGATTTTTAAAGAACTACAACTGTCTAATCTGTCTATCTTTAAGGTTTATGATCCGATGATGCTCCTAAATCTGCTCAGTAACCTAAAAAAAACATCCGAAGAAGAATAACTTCAACTGGTAATCTGGAACATCGAGTTCCTAGTTCAGACTACTGATATTTAACAGAAAAAATATCACAAATATAACGTTTTGTGTAAATGTATTTATTCTCAAAAATCTGTAATGAATTTTATTAATAGTTCAGATGCAAAGATTCATGGGTCATGTTGTTTATTATTTCATTTTTTTCTAAAATGAGATAAAAAAATGTTTCACAGACTACACGTTGTTTCCAGTCAAATCAAAACCGTCGTCTTGCATGTGATGTCATCGGGGAGGAGGTGCTATAGGAGCCGACCTCTGGCAACAAGATTGTCAACAAACAGAGGCATCGTCCGTTGATGCTCGCTGTCAACTGTGACTTTTCTTCTGTTTCACGTTTCCTCCGTTTTCACAACATATTTCCTCTATTGCCTTGCAACTAAAATAAATAAAGATCTGACATATTCGCTTTGTTGGGACGTCGTTAGGTCTCACAGAAGCTGTTTGGCAACCTGTTCTCTCCACCAGTCAAACACCGCTGATTAGTCAGTGGATTCTGATACCGAAGCGTCGAGGCATCTTTTATGAGACGCACCGGACTTTCAACAAACTGTAATTTAAACCCATTCCCATCACTATCTGAGCAAATGATGTAGTATAAACAGCAAGAAAGCCCCCATAGAGAGGGCAGGAGAGGAGGACGGACGGGTCACACAAACACAGGACTTTCACCCAGGAGATCACTGTTCATGTTCTGTTTGAAACTAAAAATCAATGTTGACTTATTTTACGATAATTTTGTTACTTTGCACTTAAATAACAGCGGTTACGAAACAAACTTAGTTATTTTACGTAACAAATATATTTATTTGAACCTTGACCAGGATTTTTTCTGACTTGTCCCGTAAGTAAATCGAAAAACTAAAGTAGAAGTTTTATTTTGAAATATTCAGGATAAAACGACCCGGCGCTCTTTGTCGTATTATTGTCTGAAACTGCCATATTACATTCAGGGAGAAACATACTGCCTTCTGAGGAAGCATTTTCATAAACGTATCTGGCAAATGTTCACTGGCAAAATATTTCATTTGTCTCTACAATATGGGCTCATAGAAAATAAAGCACATTGAACATGCTTCTGTTGTCCGACCCGAAACACATGCAGGACCTAGGATGTGAACTCTGGTCTCCGTTGTCAAAGTCCTGAACTTGTTTTACGTCAAACCATCCACCCTGACCTCTGACCCCCGACCCCTGGCTGTCGCATAATCCACGAAGCCTTTAGGTTTTCCTCTAAAAATGAACTCTTCAAAAAAAGATTAGCAGTACAGGCACAACGGTTCCTAGAACAGCAGCTTGAAGCATCAGATGATCAGAATATTAATCAGAATCATGAGGACGGAGATATTTACCATGCCGGCTGCATCATTTAGAGACACGTTTCCCTCAAATTCAACCTGACAGATTTGGGATCTTCACCAGAATTCAGAATAAAGTCGACCAAAAGTTTTGACCAATTATATTGTTTAAAGATAGAACAGCGTGATGAGGTTTCACGGCTGTACGTTTCATGTTTGCTCTCAACTTGATTAAAATGCAGATGTGGTCTTTTTTCCTTGATTCCCAGAGTCTGAAATAAATATCAGAGCCAATGATCTGGTTTGGCTTTCTCCTAATTTTAGCTTCAATATTCATCTGAGGGACATAAAAACCAACAGAGAGCCAGAAATCGATTTGACTGAACTCGTCCTCCTGCTGTCTGTCTGAGGCCGAGGACGCCGTCTCATGTGTCCGTCCTGCTGGCTCTTGGTCACAGACAGCTGGTCCTGATGTGGCCGGCTGGCTGTTTGGCCTCCAAAATAAAAATAAATAAATAAAACAACAGATGGCAGAACCTCATCTGGTGTCAACAGCGAGGATCTGGAGCCGCCACAAACAAACACACGGTGCCTCGTCTCAGCTGGCCGGTTGGCAGCCAGGAAACCCGCTGAGTCAGCAAACAAACGCACCAATCCGTCAAAGATTTAAAGGAATAGTTCACACAAAAAAAACAATAGACAATGTCAACGCGTTCTCACATCAATCCGCCAAATACAGCAGCTTGGTGGTACCACATTAGTGAGGGTTCAGTGACGGCCTGTCAATATACGCTTGTTATATTGTCTTCAAAAATAAACTCCCTTCTTCTCGGGAAGTTATGTTAAGGCATCAAAACCACTTAGTATAGTTGATGTTAACTTGACTGACTGATGGCTCACGTGACAACATGTCAATGTTTACTGCTTCGAGCGTATTTGGACATAGCAGAATCAGAAAAATGGTTTCTTTGCACATACAATGACTTTGACTCTGTGATTGGTGCATGACAATAATGCAATAGTATAAAGACATAATTAAGAATAAAAACATTGAACAATGTACATGAAAAACAAACAAACAATATAAGAGTATGTTAAAATATGTCTGTTATTAAAAGAGCGCAGTCCAAACTGTGGTATTTGGAGTTAAATTGGGTTGAAGTTGTATATAGTACTTTCTTGGCTCTCTATGGACCAAGAAAAGATATTCTATCAAGTGGTGTTAAAGAAAGCTAGCAAAAATAAAAATTAAAGCCTATTAGCGCAAACAGACGTCAGAGCTGAACAACAAATTCCATTCATCTTTTGTGCTGAAAGGCTATCGTTATTGGGCGATCAAGTCACTTTAACGGGGATTATGTAAAGAGCTCTTAGGACGGTCCTCCAGTTCAGGAACATTGTCTCCACTCGTGTTCATCAGCTCAATGGAGTGTGGAGAGGAGCTGATGCATTATGGATGCTCTGTCAGATACGGAGGTATGTATGTGGGCGTTTGAGGAGGATGTGAACTGTGTGCGTTTCATGGATGAACGCCTGTTTTATAGGTTGTCGTCGCATCTTCAGGGTGTTTCACAAAAGGAGATGTTTTAGTTCAAAACGCAGGTGTTTTAAATCTGCAGCCTGGTCTCATTCCCAAAGCGTCGAGTACAGATGCTGTCAAGAAGACACGAAGCAAAATGACGCCTGGGGCTTCTACCCAAGGGGCAAAATATGACGAGTAAGGATGAGATTACGTAATCTGTGACAGACCCTCCAACAACACGAAGAAGACCAGATCAGAAAGAGACCAGAAGACACTCTAACTGAACTAGAGATGAGGATAATTAGACCAAAGACTGTATATAAGAATTGGACGTAGGCACTATGATATCCCCATTGTTTGTTGACTGCCGTTTTGAAGCATCGAGTTCAAAATTTGGTCGCCGCCATCTTGTTATTTTGCAACCAGATGTGACACGAGAGGGTACAACCGACCGCTGAATAAGACAGTTGTATGAGTCCAAAATGTTACCATTAACCTCTTACTTTCACGTTGTGGTTGCGAGCTGTCAATCAGTGTGTAGCCCCGCCCTAAAGCATCCCCTGCTTTATGGTCTGTTTGACTCTAAATGGAGCATCATTTACTAAATGAACATCATGCTGTATTGAAGAAGACTTGAAACTAGAGATTGAGACCATAAACTCATGTTTACAATGTTTACTGAGGGAATAAATCAAGAGAGAAGTAGAGTCATTTTCTCATAGACTTCTATACAACCAGAGGAGTCGCCCCCTGATGGACAGGAGAGAGAATGCAGGTTGAAGACACAGAAGGCATTTGCTTCGATTTTTAGAACTGGAGGTTCGAACCTGAATTAAACCCGATCCTCACTGCAGGATCCAAAAGGGACAAAGATGATCTGTGAAAACTGCTAACCAAAACCAACATGACAGAAACTCCAAAAATCCACAGGACGACATTACCGTTTCAAAAATGAAAACACTTTCTGATCTTACACCTCTTCGGCAGGCTTGAATGAAGGTAGGATTGTACCATTTTGGGCGTAAATGGCTCATTTTGTTTCTTGCATTTTAATATCTAGATAATAAACAATATAATAATTCTTTTTGTCTCAAGGTCTTTAAAAGTCTTCGGTTTGAATGATCTGATTAAAGGATTAAACGGTAGATTAATGTGTAAAGGAGAGATTGTTTTGCTCTTAAAGTCAGTTTTTTTTCTCACAGTGGGATGAGTCGACGGGGAATAAACGACACAGACAGCTTCTCTCCGTCAGCAGCTGACAGCAGAGAGGAGCTCCAGCAGCCTTTTCTGCATTGTAAGTGTATTCTTTTTTACATATTATTTATATGGGCTGTCCCACACATCCAGGACTCAAACACTGACTGACCCACATGCTGTAAATTAGCTTTACTTGCGAGTATAGCTGAGGCGAGGTTGGACCTTAGTTCTGCAGGTATTTTGGTCCGAAACCGAAGTATTGTAAATATAATATTTCAGTTATTGTTGTTTTTTTTTTGTTTTCTTCTACTGTTTTTTTATTGCTTATTTATAATACTTGTTTTATTTTATTTTTTATTTTTATTTCTTTATTTTTTATTCTTAGCTTGTCTTCTACATTTCCCGCTGCGGGACTAATAAAGGATCTTATCTTACTTAAAATGTCAACGATGGGATCGAAAATACTGAGGATCCCCAAAGTCATTACAATTCCTCCTGAGGGGAACGTGAACGTTTACCAGAATTAAAGGTAATCTTTCTTAAAGCTGTTGAGACATTTCAATCAAAACCACAACAGGCGACCTCATGGTGGCGCTAGATGAAAAGACTGAGGATCATCAAAGTCAGAGGGATTCATCCTCTGGGGAAAACGATTGCCCCAAATTCACAGCAATGCATTCAATAGTTCATAAAATATTTAACCAGGACAGATAACGTCTACTGGAGCTTTAATGTTATTTTGTATCTTATTTTCAATAATCACCAGTTGAGAAACAATGTTATTTGTGTAAAAATAAAAAGAGCCAAAATAAATAAATAAAAAAGGAAATCGGACATAACTGAAATACTTTCATTGAAACCATCTATAATAACATTTTATATTGATTTGTTATCAGTGTGTTTTATGGGTGTTTGCAAGCTCTGTTTCTGTGTGCCCTAACAAAGTCTCAAAACAACGACTAAAATAAAAAACCTGTAGTAGTTGTACAGGTGAACTTCTGCCTCTGCACACCAAACGACACAGAATTATTCATTAGTAGTGAACATGGGCAGTGAATTTAAACTCCTTTATGTATGATGAGTTCAAGTTCACATGTCACTGAACAATCAGTTCATTATTAATTATTAAATACATTTGGACATCAAACAGCAGCTGAAACGATACGAGCATCTATAAATTAGAATTTCTAAGCACATCGCACAGCAGCTTTATTTATCATTCATAAGGGACGTTGTTGTGGAGGAGAGAGGCTGAATCTTTATTTTTAAAAAAGCAAGACAAGCAAGCAATTTATTTGGCTCTACCACTCTTGACTACAATATCCTCTAATCCATAAATCAACATATCATTTAATAAAAACCCTCAAGCTGCTGAATGTGTCAATCTGGCACAGGCTCCTAAATGTGCCTCTTTAATAACATATTAATGTATCTGCAAGATGTATTAATCCTTTGCATTAAAGACAGAAGAGCGGTGACAGACGGAGCTTTAAAGCAGCTGTCTCGTGACAAAATCAATATTAAACTGGGATACATATTATATCATTTAAAGAGAAAAAGTGACTACCAGGCTTAGAATATTTGAGATAATCTCACTAAACTGTAAATTGGATGATAAATCTTAATTTTGACTCATAAAGGCATGGAAATTACTGAACAGGCCTACAGTGCACTCAAACCCCAAAGTATCAAAGAGACATGTACCATCCAGGAAGAGTTTAAAATGGCAAAACATAAAACGACTACAAAGAGAAACAAAACTAAAACAAAGAGATGTAAAAGAAAACTGCAAAGAGACAACAAAGAGTCTGACAACTACTATGAAAACGGGTCAAAACAACCACAAAGAGAGACAAAATAACTGAAAGTTGATTCATCACAACTACAAAGAGACACAAAAACTACAAAGAGACAAAAAACAAAGACAAAGAGATGCAAAACATCTGCAAAGAGACAACAGTGTCACAACAGCTATGCAAATGAGTCAAATCAAACATAAAGAGAGCCAAAATAACTAAAAGGAGATCCAAATAACTACAAAGACACATAAAACAACTACAAAGAGATTCAAAACAACTACAACGAGACACAAAAAACTACAAAGAGACAAAAAAACAATGACAGAGATGTAAAACAGCTGCAAATAGACAACGAAGAGTTTCACAACAACTTTGAAAACGGGTCAAAACAACCACAAAGAGAGACAAAATAACTAAAAGGAGATTTAAAACAACTACAAAGAGACACAAAAAACTACAAAGAGACAAAAAACAAAGAGATGCAAAACAGCTGCAAAGAGACAACAAAGAGTTTCACAACGACTATGAAAACAGTTTAAATCAACTACTAAGAGACACAAAATAACTACAAAGAGATTCAAAACTACAACAAGTCACAATCTGAATATTTCCTCCACCACTGGCTATATCACTTCATCAGAGACTAAGAGATCATAGAGACACGGGTCCTTTTTGAAGCTGCAGGTTTCAGATTTTTCTGGTTTCTTTGTCAGACCAACCTTCAGCAGGTCTAATTGAAAACGTGCCGCGGCTCAAAAGCATTAGCATATGAAAGGCTGCGCTCTCAGCAGTGAGGTTCAAAAACATTGTGAAAACACAGTTTAACTGTTCCATCACACAGATCCTGAACTGATCCCCGATGAGATGGCGTCAGTTCACCTGGACACCAGCCGGGGAATGTCTTCATGGCCCCATCGCTCATTAGCTCCAGCGTTAGCTTCACCCTGACAATTTTAATTTATGGCAGAGCGAAGCAGCAGCAGCCCACCCTCGTTCTCTCTTCTTCCTCGTTTTATGTCTCCGTCCTGCTGATGGAAACCTCACTCTGTCGGGTCGGGTCATTTCTCTGCTGTAATGATTATCTGGAGCTGCTGGGTGTCATTTAACAACTTTGTTTCCTTTCAGGGAATGTGAGCTAAAAAAGACGCCCACCATGGGGACTGTTGCTATTTAAAGGAGCATTACAGCAGATTTACATGTTTAACCTCATTTAATATAAAGTTATAGACTGATCAAATACTTTAACGCAACCACAGAGAACACCAGACTTACATTAAAAACAATGGCTGCAACAAAATATAATATTCATTACGTATTTCTTGATAGTATTTTTGTCTTAAACAGGAGTTTCAAAGTCTGATAATAGTATTATCATAATAGGTTTTGGTCAATCTTATTGTTATTTCTTCTATTTGATGGATGTTCAAGTTCTATAATTTGGATCTACGAGTCCCATAATGCCTTGGGAGGTATACAGGTAAACAGGAAGTATAATTATGGAATCAGTCAGCTGCAGGCTACAACTCAAGTCCACACAATTGATCAATAATTAGTATTTGTTTAAAATGTCAAGATGTGCCATGTTTCAGTTAGCTGTCTAGAGCTGCAACGATTAATCGATTAATCAATTAATGCATCAAAACAAAATGAGTCGTAATTATTAGATAATTGTGTAATCATTTCAGTCTTTTTTAAAAAGAAAAGTTCTCTCATTCCAGGAGAAGTAGAAAGTTGCATTAATTGGAAATACTCTAGATAAGTACGGGTACCTAAGAATGGTACTTAAAGGCAGTACTTGAGTTAATGTACTGTTATTTTGTTTATGTTAAAAAGAAAATCTTAGAAGCCCAAATTCAGATATCAGTGTCGACGTCAAATATTCAGTATTAGTCAGATTATAACTTGGACAGTTAAATTTTGTAATTTAAATACATAAACTGCAACCTTGTGAGATTATAATAACCTGTTTCCCTATATTTCATTACATTTTACAGGCCAAAAAATGAATCCTCTAATTGAGAAAATAAATCTGCAGATGAATCAATACTGAAATCAATTGCAGTCCTAAAATCTGTCACCATCAACTCCCTTCTTCCTCCTCATTAACCGCTGAGTGAAGTTTAGTGTTTCAGTTTATCGTTGGCGGTGAGGTACGAAACACACGGTTCCTCCGGCGGCTCGATGCAGCTAATTACTGACCATTCTCTAAACGAAGAAAAGGCTCCAGCAGCAGAGATTTAATTGTTGGGTCTTTTTTTGTGTGTGTGTGTGTGGGGGGGGGGGGTTGTGAGGCGTGAGCAGAGTTCTCATTATGCGAGTGGGCGAGCGCTGGATTTCTGCAGGTTTTTACAGCCGGGGGAAGAAAATTAGCACCTTTTAGAGAGGAACAAAGAAATGTTAAGAGTGTGTTACATGTTAAGAAGAACGAGGGGTTACAGGAAAACTGTCTGAATTCAGGATTCTTTTGTACATCTTTTCTCGGAGCAAAAACAACACAGACGCCTCGTTACACAAGTCTGACACCACCGGATCCAACAAGCAGTTTAACAGGATTTATGGGATACTTTCTGTTCTGATGATTTGTCTTCACGGGGGTTCTCCATCCTCCAACATTTTTGTGATTATCAGAGAGGGGGTTTGATGGCCGAACAGCAAAAACAACGTTATTAAGAGACGGGCAGAGCAAGGGATGTAATTCAAATAGTGAGAAAGACAGATTAAGGCGGGTTGGAGTCAAACTGACACCCGACCTTCACCCAGGGAACCGCTGTTTGTCTCCAGTGTGAAACTTCAATGTTGGGTTATTTTACTGTAGTTTTGTAACATAACTTCCAAACCCGCAGTTACCCAACAAGAATATTTAGTCTTACATAACAAGAGTACTACTTTTAACCCAAATCACAATGTTTTCCTGAACATAACCAAGTGGTTTTGTTGCGTAAGTAAACTTAAAAACTAAGTGAACCTAAATTGGAAGGTTATCCCGAAAAGAGACTGTATGCAGGAAACGAGCGGCAATTGACAAGTATAGGACTATTAAAAAGTACAATATTTACCTCTGAGATGTAGTAAAGTAAAAAGTACAACATTTACCTCTGAGATGTATTAAAGTAAAAAGTACAACATTTACCTCTGAGATGTAGTAAAAAGTACAATAGTTGAGATGTAGTGAAGTAAAAAGTACAATATTTACTGCTGGAAGTAGTGGATGAGAAGTAGAAAGTAGAATAAGATGAAAATCCTCAAGTATTATACCTTCAAATTTGTATTTAAGTATAGTACTTGAGTACATGTACTTATTTTCCACCACACTGTTGCCTTTTCATATTTCATCACCATTTTTCATGAACCTTAACCAGAAACCACAAAAACTATGACGATAAAACAAACTCTCTAGCAAACAAAAAGTTAATATATTATACATTAAATATAGAAGTCATTTCCAGGAGACAGAGTTGTTGTTTTTCTCGTCTCTAAAAGCAAAGAACGTGGAAATGAAACAATTTAAATAAAATAAGAACCTCTCTGCCTCCCAGAGTGAAATGACCTCCAGTTATAAAACACACGTCGTCCGTTCCTTCCTGTTCCATGAGCGGACTCTTTTCTGCAGCGTCTGCCTGCAGCTCATATGTCACAGGAATGAGGACGTTAATGTCTCCGATGAATAAACCTGATCTGAGTCAGTCTGCAGGATCTGCTGAAGGTATGAAAAGTGTTGGTTTTTTTATCCCAGAGAACAAACTGAAATGCCATTGAAATGCCAGCGCTCCGCTCTCTATATTTGTCTCTTAATTTAGCGCGTTGACGGCGGCTCGCCTCTCGTCTCGTCTGCTTCTCTTAATGATGTGTTTTAAATGAGCGGCGGCGGAGCTCGGGGTCAGAGGTCGGTTTGGAGGAAAAGGCCACGAAAAGCTGCTTGATCTCTGCAGACTTGTTATTGTGACTTTGTGTGTCAGGAGAAAAGGAGCCGAAGCAGGAAGTGACATGGTGTACAGGTGAAGTGCCCTTTAGCAACACACTGAGGTGACTGATCACAGCGTCAGGTAGACGGTATAAAAAAGGTCATTTCTGTTCTTTAAACTTATGAAGGCCAAACTGTGACTAAACAATCAGGACTTTATTAAATTATGACATCATACAGAAACTGAATGTGTTATAGTTTTATATCTTGAGATTCAATTTAAGTGACACTTAAAGAAAGCAACTTAACGATTTATATTTTCTTAATTATCTGTAGCTACACCACAGTCACAGAAAATCCTGCTCTCCGACTGGCTGCTAAAATCATATATACAGCAGGTAACTATAGCAACAGTACTGATGCACCAGGCCCAGTCAGACTAACCAGTGAAACTTAACTAACCCAGGCCACAACCTCCTGCTCTGCCGATGTGGAAGCGTCTTAAACCTGCATTCTCTCTCCTGTCCATCAGGGGGCGACTCCTCTGGTTGTATAGAAGTCTATGAGAAAATGACTCTACTTCTCTCTTGATTTATTCCCTCAGTAAACATTGTAAACATGAGTTTATGGTCTCAATCTCTAGTTTCAAGTCTTCTTCAATACAGCATGATGTTCATTTAGTAAATGATGCTCCATTTAGAGTCAAACAGACCATAAAGCAGAGTATGCTCTAAGTCAAGCTTAAAGTCAAGCTTCAAATGCAATTTTAAGACCTCCTGTTTGAAAATACTAAAAAAAAAACTCTTTGTGTCAATAACGTCTGAAAAGATAACAGCGCTAATAACGAAAACTCAGATGTGTACGACCAAACGCCGTGACAACTCACAAAAAGAGGAGTTTTTGCGCACAGCTAGAAAGCCGGACGATGTTATTTTACATTTTACATTTCTCTAGCTTCACAACGGCGAGTATAAACCGCACTTTCTCCCCCAAGAAGAAGTAAGACAAAGAATAAATATCAGGATGCAACGTGTTTATTAGTGAAGCTTTAGAGGTTCTTTGGACAGAGACAGGCTAGCTGTTTCCCCCCATTTCCAGTCTTTATGCTAAGCTAGGCTAACCCCGTCCTGACTGCAGCTTCGTACCTAACACAGACATGAGATTGAAACCCATCTGAACATCTCACTCTCAGAAATAAAGACAAAGAAATCATAACCTCGTTGGCGGAATAAGAGCATTCACCAAAACGTGGAAACCGTCTCCTTAAATGAAATCAGGATTCAGAAAACAACGCCGACTGAATGTGAACTGCTGGTGAGTTCAGTGTCTGTGTGTGTGTGTGACAGTGACAGTGTGATGACAGGCAGCAGGTTTACAGCTGATCTGCAGTCAGGCGGGAGGATCGCCCCGGGGATGGTGGTTGGGGGGGGAGTTAGTCGACCAATCAGCAGCAGGGAGCTGTCAGGACCAATGAGTGTCAGCGCTGAGGGAGCACTGCAGAGGATGATGGGACAGAGAGCAGATCTGACCTGAGATCAGCAGTGACTCCTCGTCTCTGAGACGTGTTTAAAATCTAAATCTCAGCATCCAATTTAAAGTCAACTCGACTTGTTGAATGTCAAATCAAAAGCAAAGAATGATTATTTTAATATCAGACATGCTGGAGATTACAGCCTGAGGACAAACTTTAATATTTATCTCTTTCTATTCTAAAGATAAGGGACTTTTTTATAAAGTGACACATGTTGGAGCCTTCTCAACCACTACAAGAGCATTTCATCACTCTGTTTTAGTTTAAGTATACAAATGATTAAAAATGATTAAAAATGATTAAAAATGATTAAAAAAAAGTTTAGGCCAACAGAAGGTGAAAATCTTTCATTTTAACAGCAAAGGCTGAGGGTCAAATTTACCATAATGTAATATCAGGTTTCTAAAACAACAGAAATGTTGTCCTGAAATTTAAATCCACAATAACTTCCTGAAAGGTCTGCTGGCGCCATTAAATGTCTAAAATAACTCTGAGAAGATTGTAATGATAATGAAAATGTAACCCTTGAATCTTAAAAATCCCAAATAGTCCTGAAATTATTTAAATGAAATTGAAAGAAAAAGTTGAGAATCAGAGATAACACTGAAAAATCCCATTAACAAATTGTTAGATAAAAATGGACGGTCAGAAATAGTCCAGAATAAACCTTAAAAGTCTGTTTTGATCCTTACATTTAAAAGAAATAACCCTGAAAAATGTAATATCTGACATATCCACCACTCTGTGATTATCTAACGTTTAAAGGGCTGACTAAAATATTTTTTGCAGACTCAGTAAAAACATCTGGAGCTCAGATGTTCAGCAGCTGCAGCAGCGGCTGGGCCTCCGCCCCCCTCCGGCTGTCCACGTTACGAGCTGAACTCGAGGTGACGGCTGAGCGACGGCTCGGTGTCTCCGGGACGCCTGTCAGCGAGCATCACGTCCCGCGAGCCGAGCAGGGGAGCGCTGCCCCCCCCACACACACACAGCTTAACCCCAAAATGTCACGGCGCCGCGGAGAGACGGGAAGAGATGTGAAGAGGGAGCCGGGTGATGGTAATCTGGAGGAACAACGTCAGCGGCGACATGGTCGTCCCCCGGGGGGAGAGTGGGAGGGGGGGGAAACGACGGGACACGTTTCTGGCCTGACCCGACGTCCTGCGACCATCTGCGGCCTGCAGCTGGACAACATCAGGGCTCAGACACACATGTGTGACTGGTGGTCAAGACTGAATGGATCCAGATTTTTGAAAATCAGCAAAACTGCAACTTCTGTAAAAATGGGACTCGTGGAAAAACACAAAAGTACCTGCAGTCTGGAGACTGGACTTGTAGTTAGTCGACTGATGTGGAAGAAGAAACAATGTTCAGAGGTTTTTCTCTTCAAGTCACAAGAAACCAAACCTCAGAAAACAGTTAAACTGACAGGGTCAGTGCAGGTGAGTGAACACGTCTGGATGGATTCAGATCATTCAAAAGACAACAGTCCATGTTTGGAAGTCGTCTGATAACTGATTTATCCTTCATATGATCAGAGTGTTACAGGATTCCTCCTGTGATTCTGGTGCAACAGACAAATAATTCATTAAAAAGATTATATTATGGATCAAAAACACCCTGTATCCTCTATACCGAATCCTAAAAAGTCAGGAACAGCCGTGAAAAGTGAGTGATAATGTTGAAAAGCCCAGATTTAACCATGAGAAGTCAGAGAGAAGAAGTCAAATGAAAAGCATTTATCAAGAATAAAGCTAAAAAGCCTTGAAAACGATTTGAAATAGAAAAACCCCCAAACCCTCTAGAATAAAAGAGTCTGAAATAATTCACAGAACAAAAATGTTACAGAATAACCCGAAAAGAATAGATAACCATGAAATGTCCAAAATAAACTGGAAAAGGTATGACAATAAAAAATTTGAAATATCCCTAAGTAAAAACATATATATATAGAAATGTTTTGCATTAAGAAGACCAGAATAAGAATTAATAGTAAAAAATGGTCCCAAAATCCCTTAAATGAATCACGTTAGACCAGAAAGCCTGAGAGTCAGAAATTAATTTGACAAATCCATGATGATCCAGAAAAGATGGGAATAAATCTGATGAGAGAACGCCTGAAAAGCCACAAATAACCCTGATATAACTATCTCAAAAGGTCTAGACCAATTTAAGTTTAAAGATAACACTGAACATTAACTCTGAAAAGTGTGGGAATAACCCTCAATAAATCCCTCTGTGAAATAGAGGTAATCCAAAAACGTCTGAATCAAATTTAAAATAAAAAGTGAAAAATCTAGAATAAATCTTAAAGAGGTCTGGAATTACCCTGGAAAATAAACCTGAAAAGTCCCAATTAATCCGAATAAAATCTCGAACAAAACAATGTTAAATCCACCATAGCTGTCTATGAAAAGATGTCCAGAATAACTTGAGTCTGCAATACAAGCTAGACAGCCATGTAAAGTCCAGAATAAAAAGAATGAAGTAGCAGTACAAAATAACATTTAAATTAAAGTAAAGAGCCATGATCTACTTCATCCCCTCCGTGCTTTAGTTGTACCTTGATGAAGTTATTAAAGGAAACAAACTGAAAACCACAGAATGAGAAACGCACTGTGATTAAAGCGTCAGTGAAGCACTCGTCCAGGTAACATCCTCCTCCACACAGGAAGGAAAACATTTAGCAGAAAGCCGGAGGCACCGCGGGCCGAGATGAGATTTATTTGTCTGTTTGGAAACAAATGCTGTCAAAGGTTTTTGTCTCTGTTGTTGAACTACTTTGTCTTTTCTTTTCCCCTCCCTGAAGCATTTTAAATAAAGACACTGGGAAGTCGTTTTAAGCGTTTTAATCTGTTGTGACAGGAAAGAGTCGGATTCTTCTTCAAAACAAACAGCAGGGACCCGAACCTGAAACCAGCGTGTTGTTTGATATCTTAACAAAGGTTACGCCTCATTTTCACTGTGTTTTCCTATGAAACTCAGCGTCAATTTCCAACTCCTTACATGGATCCAGTCTTTTCAAAATAAAGTTCCACCTTGTTTCCATCTTCTTACAGGGTTTCCTTTCCTCTTTCCTTTGATTATTTCCTCACTTCTCTCCTCACCTTGTTTCCTTTCCTCTCATTGTTTATTTTCCTCTTTCCTAAGCTCATTTTTTCCCTTCTTCTCCTGTTTTCTGTCCTCACTCCTCACCTTGTTTCCTTTCCTACCTTATCAAAGTGTTGATTTTCCTCTCTCCTCTCACTGTTTCTTTTACCATCTCCTTACTTTATTTCTTTTCCTAAACATGTTTCCTTCCTTTCATAATTTCACAGTGTTTCCTTTCCTCTCTCCTCTCATTGTTTCTTTTCCTATCTCCTCCTGTTTTCTGTCCTCACCCCTCACCTTGTTCCTTCCCTCTCCTTATTTCCTTTCCTCTCATTGTTTCTTTCCCTCTCTCCTCAGCTCATTTATTTTCCTCTCTCATCCTGTCTTCTGTCCTCACTTTGTTTCCTTTCCTTTCCTCTCCTTGTCGTCTGCCGTCTTTCAGCAGATGAACAGATAATAAAAATGGCAGCCGTGCATGCAGAATAAAAAGCTGCTGACACACTCAGAGACGTGACGGCGAGCAGCGGAGAGGAAGCGACAACTGTTGGAGCGTGGAGGAAACACAAACGAAGCATGAAGTGTGTTCAGAGACCGAACAAGGAGAAGAAGAAGAAGAAGAAGAAGAAGAAGAAGAAGAAGAAGAAGAAGAAGAAGAAGAAGAAGATGGCTCCTCCACTTATTGAGCGAGCCTCCTGAGACGACAGCTCCTCCTCCTCCTCCTCCTCCTCCTCCTCCTCCTCCAACCGACTCATCCAGGCAAAAAACGATTTCCATCTGCAGCCCAATAAATGTCAGGTTTCCCGTCTGCGCTCGTCAGCGACGCTTCACGCCGTGACTCAACGCGCCGCACATCACAACATGTCAGAGAGGACGAGAGCCGGGCCTTGGGCTGACCTGGAAAAAAACCAGGCAGCAGAGAGGACGGCAAACAAAACAACCAGCACGTTAAACTGCTGCCCGGGAGCCGCTGAGCAAGGCATCCCCGCCTCCAGACTGCTGCAGGAGAATTATAGGCTTTTAACTGTATAAACGCGATTGTTTTTGTCCTCAAATTTGGCTCATGTTGATGATTTCTCATCTTTATATTCCTTTTTTCCCCAGAAACATCTGCTGCAGGTTCTTCAGGTCAAACACTGAGTCATATTCAAATGTTCTGTGTGACTCGAGATGTTCCAGTCGTTGTTGTTGTTTTTTTAAGTAAATCTGAAAAAAATTCAGTCCGGACCAACCAAGACGTCAACATCCCTAGAGCCATGCTTCTAGCGAGGCTAAATAAAAAATAAACAAACAGTCAAAGAAAGTGTTTTTCATTCAAATGTCCTGCACTTATAAAGTACATATTTACCAACCTAATAACAGATAATTAAGGTAGTCTGACTTTAATAGATTTTAATAATTCATCAACTCCCCAGTTGCTTAGTTGCGAGTTTAAAACTTAAGTTTGTCTTTTGTGCTTAAGTATTCCCAAAGCTCAGGGTTTCATATTAGGGAGTGATTTGACTCAGGCTTTCATCGTAGTTACTGTCATAGAAAATGTGCACTGTTGCCACGGTAACGCTTTACTCACATCATCATCATCACCATCATCCTTGACAGCATTACTCCCAGCATTCCTCCAAAATGACAGCAAAGAGAATAGAAAAGGAAAAAGTCCAACAAAAGATAGTAGTTGCTCTCCTCGAAGAATAAGAATCGAGCAGTGTGGGGCCACAGCAATGTTGGACATACAAATAGAAACTTGACCCCTAGCAAGACAAGGCTTAAAGACCATAGACCAGGGCATGCTTTAAGGCAGGACTACCTTGTGATTGACAGGTTGCTTTTGCTACTTTAGCCTTATGGCGTCTCTACCACAGCGACACTCCTCCTGTACAGTCCATATATGGTCACTTCCGTTCACTGGTTAAAATGCTGTACTCGAGGTTTCAAAACCGCAGTCCACAAACCAGTGAACAACCAGTTCACTTCTTATATACAGTCAATGGTTAGAACAAGAATCTCTGAATCTAGTTTTATGGCAATAGATGAATAAGTTGTTGAGACATTTCACTCAAAATCTCAAACGTGAACATCATGGTGGCGCAAAAGAATGTAAAGCAATCAATACCATCCACTAGCCACAGTGATGGAAGAGCTGCAATTCTGGAAAAGAAACATGAGAATGACTGTTTTCTGATCTTTCTACTGCAGCACAGACACTCGCAGTGTGAGAATCCACCGTAGGAACATCTCCACCGACTGTAAACAGAGCAGATCTAAAGGGAGACGGTCGCCTGGTGGTGATGAAAGAGCTGCAGCAGCTCTCACATTCACAAGGACATGAGACGAGGAATGTTCAACTCCCACAGCAGGAGGAAGACGAGTTCATTGAGATTTTAAGGAAATTGACAAGACGAGGAAGAGAAGGGGAAGAAGAATGTCTTGACTAAAAGTGGGTTTAAAAAGTGGTTACAATTACTCTCGTTACACAAGCAGACACCTTTGGGGCACCGCCGTCCATCAATCCACCAATCAGGAGCTTAGAAGTCAGTTATCGCAGCAGCTTTGAGCCAATTGCCTGCATACATCTTTTAACCATGACCACCAGGGTTGATTATCAATAAATTCATCTAATAAATATAGAAATGCATAAAATGTTTGTAAAATTCCCATCAAATGTCTCGTTTAGTCCGACCAGCAGACCAAAATACTAACATATTAATTTCCTCTCACACAACACAAAACAAGCCGAGAGTTTTTACAATTTTTGCCTGAAAATGACTTTAATGATTTATCAATAATGACAATAGTTGCTAAATATACTGTATATCTGTCATTCAAATAATCTTCTAAAAATGGTTTCCCCAACCCTTAATTAAGTCTTTGTGCCCAACAATAAACAAACCTAACCATTAGAAAACAGTCATGAATATTTTTTTGGAAGACATGTTAGAGGTCAAACGTTTTATGTACGAGGACTTGTTGTATTTGGATAAAGCTTCATATATGAAACACTTGCCAGCCAATCAGAAAGGAGCATGTCCCATTTATAAAAATCCTGCAGTGCTGTGATCTAATTTCTGCTCTGTCAATGGTTTTAGGAACAAACGGACTCTACATGCAGAGTTCAGAAGGTTTCTTTTATTTTGTCCATTTTTCTCAGTCTCTTGGTTATGAAACCAGCTGAAATCTTTATCATTGCTCAGCTGATGATGATCTGCTGCGGTCACGCTGACTCCACAGTTTGAAATTTCACTTTATTATCTGAGCTCCTCTTTGAGTTTTTTTTTTTATGGGTCAGATTTCCTCACCTGGTGGCACGACGATGACCTTTTTATTCACAACACAGATATGAATCAAACTGACAACATGGGCCGGGAGCTGAAATCTTTCACTGTGAGACTGTAAAGGTCTGAATATATCTAAAAGATCCGTCTCGTTGGAGACAAGTCACGGTCAAGTCTCAAATCATTTGAGTAACATCAGAGACAGGTTTCAAGTCATTTAAGCCAAGCAAAGACTTATTACGTCTAAGTCGCATAAAGTAAGTCAAAAGACAAGTCAATTATCAAGTCATTAGAGTATAGTTTAATGGACTTAAACTATACTCATGTCACTGGGTACACGTTTGAGTCAAGTTTTACATCATCTGATACCGTTTCAAGTCATATCTTTGAGTCTTAAATCACTTTCAATAAGTCCGAGTCAAGTCTGAAGTTATTGAGCAGCTTTAGAATTTTATTCTTTTATTTTAAGACTTTATTTATTGTTTTAGACTTCGTGCTGACATCATGTTCTTAGCAGCCTGGTTAAATTGTGTTACTGAGATTTTCATTGCTAAGTATTTGTACTATACAATAAAAAACAGTATAATACGATATCACTCAGATGTACTCTCAGGATTAATACATTGATGAGTCAGTTTTTAAGTACCACACACGCACACGCACACACACACACACACACACACACACACACACACACACACACACACACACACGTCTGGATCTAGTCTGACAGTTTTTCAATAAGAGATAAGGTTATTGAAAACTGGATGGATTACAAATTGAGGCCATCAAAATGAGCATAAAGCACAAAAAGCTTTATTAACACTGACAAAAAAAACAATGAGGACGATGGCTTCAGACAGCTTAACGAGGTCGTTATTATCAGGCGCACTAATGAATTGCTGCCACAATGAGCAAATTCTTCTTGATTAAAAACATTATCCATCCTGTCCTCCATCTTTTCAACAGAGCGATCAGGTAATCGAGACAGACGCCTCCAGCTTACAATCACGAAATGAAGGTGGAGCGGTTTCACACATATACATTCATTGAGGACGCTGATATGATATGAGGTGGCTGATTGGATGTGATGCTGCCGCTCAGACTGAGATGTTCAGGTCACACTGTCGGTTAATGAGACATACAGGTCCCGACTGGCTGCCTGTGATTGGCTGTGGGACCCGCAGTGACATCACCTGCCAATGGTTGACAGGTAAGGTCAGATGATGGTGATGTCACTCTATCACTGTGATTGATAAAGAGAAGTTTCAAGTTTCTGAATTAAAATTTCAGGTCAGATTTAGGGCAAATCAAGAAAAGTTGAATCAAGACCCAATTTGAGGAAATCATTGGGGACAAGTCCAAGAGTACAAGAGTCATTTGAGACAAGTTGTATGTGATTTGAGTCTGAGATAGAACAACTTTAATCTCAAATCAATAAAGGGAAGTCTGGAGCAAGTTAAGTCAAGTCATTTGAGATGCTTCTTAGGTCAAGTCCTAAGTCATTTGAGTCTTGTCCATGTCTTAAAAAGGTACAATGTCAAGCAATTTACATGTAATGTATTGCTAATGTGAGAACCAATGGGAATGTATCTTAAAAACTGAGAACTTCCCAGACTTTCATCTGTTGCTATAACAACATGTGGACTGATTTATCTGTAAAAGGACTCCAATACAGAGGTTGCGACGTTGATATACACTCAAGACTGCCTCGCAGTAGTTTCTAGAATCTAGATGGTAACTCACAATTTGAGAAACTTAAGGTTAAGATAGGATTGAGCCTTGGTGTGTCATTTTGACCCAACCGTGTCTTGCCTTTCTTCAGCTCCCTTACAGCGCCAACACTAGATAACATTAGCGGAGAATTGGAGTCTGTTCACGTCGACAAAACGATCAAAAATCGCCACAACATGGTCCAACACAAAGTCAACATAAGTGTAGAAAAATAAATGTCGGTGTATCTATAGTTTGTATGTTCCACATTTTATTGCAAGTCTTTCATGCAGTGGGGGACTTGCACTGGTCTGGTCTTGACCATGACTTGGTCTCAACCCCTCAAAGTCTTGGTCCCGTCTCAGTCTTGATACACTGTGGTCTTTCTCATGACTACTGATCTTCAGTAATTGCATAACGAGGCCAAGTCAAGTAAACTTTATTATTACCAACTTGGCCTCATTTCACTCTCTATACACTCTGAGGGGTTGAGACCAAGGTCTCGGTTAACTTGGTCTTGACTAGAACACAGTATTTGCAAGACGAGTCCACGTCAAGTAAAATGTATTTGAAACTAGTGTCAAGTCAATGGAGCCATTTGAGACAGGTCAAGTCTTCAGTAACGAAGACATGGCCCAAGTAATCAGAGACTTGTCCTAGTCAGGTCTTGGGTCAAGGCAATTTCAAGTTTCAAGTCACTATAGTCTCAACTCAATTTAGATCAGCGTCTGAGGCTACAAAGCTTTAGGAAAACACTTCTTAAAAAGGCAACTAACAAGTCCAATTTTCCCAACGTTGATGCTTCAAGCCTCCAGAAAAGCGTCAATTTACCAAATTGACTGAACACATTGTTTCATCTTCTGTTCCTCAAGAACTTATTTCCGTACGAGGCAGGTTTACACTTTAATAGTGTATATTAATGGCTCTCCTCAGCTTTTCTTTTGTCCCACAGACGATGTGTTTTTTCCCGTCACATGAACCATCTGCTGCTCGCGTTAGCACGGATCGATGCGATTTCAGGAGGCAACACTTCAGAGAGCGCAAAAAAAAAACATGGCTCAACGTTCACACTTCTTCAAACTGCCCATAGATCATCTGTATGAAAACTAGGTTTTCTGGAGAGCTTTCTCTCAGAATCACACCACAGGACTCCCACATGGAAGGATTTCTCTTCCTCAAACCTGGAAAACGACTTGTATCATCAGGCACGAAAATAGTGTCTGATCCTCATCACCCCCATTCTGTCAAATAAGAAGGAATAAGAGAAAGAAGAACAGGGAGACAAAGAGAATCATTGACGGGATGATGAGGAGCCGCAGGAGGCAACAAATGCTTCACATCGTCTTTTCTTCCTCTTACTGGGAAGTCTTTAAAGAACGCAGGGATCACTGAGCTGTCACCAGAATCTGATCGGGTTTCTGAGAAGTGGACCTCCTCACACAGCTGTGGACAACTATGAATGAACACTCTGCTGCCAGTTCATTAGGTACTACTCGCAAAAAACACGTAACAAGTACATAGACGTTGTTTGTTGCTGTAGTGTGTGAGTGTTGGAATGTAACTAAGAACTCAATATGGTACTTAAGTACACATTCAGGGTATTTCCATTTCATGCTACTTGTGCTCCACTACATCCCAGAGGTAAATATTGTACTTTTTACTACTACTCTTGCTGACCCATCAGTCCGTCTCTCTCTGAAGTCTCAGCCTGAGAAGGTGGGGGTGTTGGTGGATTATGAGGAGGGTCTGGTCTCCTTTTATGACGTTGATGCTGCAGCTCTTATCTACTCCTTTACTGGCTGCTGCTTCACTGAGAAACTCTACCCATACTTTAGTCCATGTCTTAATGATGGTGGTAAAAACTCCGCCCCTCTGATCATCTCTCCTGTCAATCACACTGAGTAGAACAACCAGTTGATTTTCTTCAGCAAGACTCCTTCATTTAATGTAACAAATCTATATTATTGGTGATGTACGAGGTAAACATTATTGATTTTTCACATTCTGATTAATGGGTTTTTGCTATTTTGTTGTCAATGTTTTTCTATAATTTGTAACATTGCTACTACTCCAACACACAGATTTTAACACAATGAATGATATTATCTAATGTTGTCTTAATAATTCTTATAACTGCATAACCTACCTTCAAGACTGTTTAATCAACAAAAACTAAATACTCATGAATAAGTACATTTGTACGTTGCTTAAATATCTGGGTGCCAAATCCAAATGTTTTATTGTCTGATTATTGCAGATATAAGTTTTGCATATTATGTTGTTTTTTTTACTTAATGGTTTTAGTTTTTATCATTTCCAATTTACATACAACTTCAGGGATCTCTGTCCGGTATGTCTTTGGGGGTAAATATGAGATGAATTGTTAATTCATATTGGCACAAAATTCATCAACAAAATAAATGTTGTACTTTTTACTTCATTTGTCTGACAGCTTTAGTTTCTTCTCAGAGGACAGTTTTTCGTCCCCTTCCTGTCCAGGTAAAACCACGTATCTCCAGATGTGTTGATGTTGAATGTTTGTGATGAACTGAAGGATGAAGTGTTTCCTTTATGTGTTGAGAAAATCCTCCTACTTCTTCAGATAAATACACTCTTTAAAAAGCCTCTTGGATCAGCTGGAAAATGCATCGTCACAAAGCTGAAAACAGGGGTATAAATTATTGATTTTTTCACGTTCTGATTGATGGTTTTTTGCGAATGTTTTTCTATAATTTGTAACATTGCTACTACAGAGACGCTACAAACATGATGATGTTATAGAATATGATGCATTGATGTAGATTAAACTAGACAACATAAAGGATATTAAGTAGTTAAAAACTTGCAACATACACTTTAATGCAGCAGTAATATTAATCCAGAACATCAGATATAACAATAAAACACTTACAGGGAACATTTTACTGCACTATATATAGTTTTTATTTTCATACAACTACATTTGGCTGATAATACTTAAACTTAAGTTAGGTTTAAATGCAGTAAGTTCTTTCACAGTGTGGTATTAGTGCTTTTACTTCAGTGAAGGATCTGAATACTTCCTCCACCCCTCCCTCACTGAGAGGAGGAGCAACACTGAAAGAGGAGAGCTGCAGAACCACATTTCCTGAAACGAAAGTGAAAGTTTGTCTGATCAACAGCAGAGCTGCAGTCGAGACAAGTCTCTCTGTTTCTCTGTAAAGAAACATTCAACTGAATCCAGCAGCTTTTTCTCAACAACACAGCAGAATCTCTGACAAACACTGGTGAGTACTCTGTTCTACAAAGACACAATACACTAACTAAATATTTGATCCAAGTTGAGTTCAAACTATATCTGAATGTTTAACATCTAGTTTTATAATATAAAGAATATTACGCCATAGAAATGTATCATTTTAGATAAAAACAGAGGTAGAAAGCAAACCACAGTGACTGAACTCTGTCTAGTTAAAGGTTAGACAGAATACAGTCACAGCTAGCATTAGCTTAAGATAATTCAAAGATCTGTTTCCTGTTTGAACTCAAAACCTCAGCTCTACTCAGACAGGACTTTGGACGGAGAAGGGGATTTCACAATGAACAAACAATAGAGTCAAATACTGTCATATATATACATATATATATACACATATATATATATGTATATATATATATATATTTATATATATATACATACATATAAATATAAATATGTGTATATACACATATATATATATATATATATACACATATATATGTATGTGTATATACACATATATATATATATATATATATATATATACACACATATACATATATATATGTGTATATATACACATATATATACATATATATGTATGTGTATGTATATATATATATAAATATATGTGTATATATATATATGTGTATATGTATATACATATATGTGTATGTATATACATATATAAATATATACATATATATATATACACATACATATATACATACACATATATATATATATATATGTGTATATATATATATATATATATATATATATATATACATATATATATATACACATATATGTATGTGTATACACATATGTATGTATGTATATTCTATTATTCACAGTTAACTATATATATATATATATATATATATATATATGTATATATATACATATATATATATATAGTTAACTGTAATTAATGTGTTAAGATTAATATTTGAAATACTTCCCATACTTTCACTTTCATAACAAAATAAACAGCAGGGTAGCAGTAGTATTCTATTATTTACAGCGTGATGTGACAGTAGGTGAGGGATCACATTGTAGGTTTCTTTTGGGTTTAAATCAAATTCTTTGGTGATTTCACAAAATGAAATTATGATATCAACAAAAAACAGAGGGTTTAGTATGTTATCACTGCAATACTTAAAACATCAGATAAGTTTATCATTGTGATCTTATTTTTTTCTTACTATTGAATAACAGACAACCAGCTAATTCCCAAAATGCAACAGTCATAAGTGACTGGCAGCAGGCAGAGATCAGCCAGAGGCAGCCTTAAGAAATGTTGTTAAACCAGTTTGAACAAAAGGCAGAGTGATCCACCTCCACTAGTTATATGCTACCAATCCTAGTATGATTTTATGTAACAAATAATCAAAAGATATGTTGTAACAGTTTTTCACACTTTTGTCCTCAGAGTGTAGACATGTCTGCTGCCAGCTGTCTGCTGACTGAAGATCAGTTTCTGTGCTCCATCTGTCTGGATGTGTTCACTGATCCAGTCAGCACACCATGTGGACACAACTTCTGTAAAACCTGCATCACTCAACACTGGGACGTTAAGGTCCAGTGTCAGTGTCCAAACTGTAAAGAAGTTTTTAACACCAGACCTGAGCTGCGGGTCAATACTTTCATCTCTGAGATGGCTGCTCAGTTCAGACAGTCAGCTCAACAGAAAGCCAGAAACAGCAGCTCAGAGCAACAAGCTGATAAACCAGGAGAAGTTCCCTGTGACGTCTGCACTGGAACCAAACTGAAGGCCATGAAGTCCTGCCTGGTGTGTCTGGTCTCCTACTGTGAGACTCACCTGGAGCCTCATCTGACAATGTCAGGTCTGAAAAGACATCAGCTGATCGACCCTGTGGAGAACCTGGAAGACAGGATGTGTACGAAGCACGATAAACTGATGGAGCTGTTCTGTAAGACCGACCAGATGTGTGTCTGCATAATCTGCACTTATTCAGACCACAAGACACATGATGTTGTTCCTCTGAAAGAAGAATATGAAGGAAAGAAGGCCGAGCTGGAGAAGACTGAGACTGAAATTCAGCAGATGATCCAGAAGAGACGACTGAAGATTCAGGAGATCAAACACTCAGTGGAGCTCAGTGAGGAAGATGCAGACAGAGAGATAGCAGATGGTGTTCAGGTCTTCACCGCTCTGAAGGAGTCTGTTGAGAGAAGCCAGGCCGAGCTCATCGACACGATCAAAGAGAAGCAGAGAAAGACAGAGAAACAGGCTGAAGGCTTCATCAAAGAGCTGGAACAGGAAATCTGTGAGCTGAAGAAGAGAAGCACTGAGGTGGAACAGCTCTTACAGTCTGAAGACCACCTCCACCTTCTACAGAGCTTCACGTCCCTTAAAGCTGCTCCACCCACCAAGGACTGGACAGGAGTCAGAGTCAGTCCACCTTCATATGAGGGGACTGTGGTGAGAGCTGTGAACCAGCTGGAGGAGACGCTCAGTAAACAGATGAAGAAGCTGTTTGAGGCCGAGCTGAAGAGAGTCCAGCAGTCTGCAGTGGATGTGACACTTGATCCTGATACAGCTCATCCCACACTCATCCTGTCTGATGATGGAAAACAAGTTAAACATGGTGATGTATGGAAGAATCTCCCAGACAATCCAGAGAGATTTGATTCATGTGCTATTGTCTTAGCAAAGCAGAGTTTCTCTTCAGGAAGATTTTACTACGAGGTTCAGGTTAAAGGGAAGACTGAGTGGGATTTAGGAGTGGCCAGAGAGTCGATCAACAGGAAGGGAAGCATCACACTGTCTCCTCAGGATGGTTACTGGACGATATGTTTGATGAATGAAAATGAGTATGAAGCTTGTGCTGACCCTCTAGTCCGTCTCTCTCTGAAGTCTCAGCCTGAGAAGGTGGGGGTGTTGGTGGATTATGAGGAGGGTCTGGTCTCCTTTTATGACGTTGATGCTGCAGCTCTTATCTACTCCTTTACTGGCTGCTGCTTCACTGAGAAACTCTACCCATACTTTAGTCCATGTCTTAATGATGGTGGTAAAAACTCTGCCCCTCTGATCATCTCTCCTGTCAATCACACTGAGTAGAACAACCAGTGGATTTTCTTCAGCAAGACTCCTTCATTTAATGTAACAAATCTATATTATTGGTGATGTACGAGGTAAACATTATTGATTTTTCACATTCTGATTAATGGGTTTTTGCTATTTTGTTGTCAATGTTTTTCTATAATTTGTAACATTGCTACTACTCCAACACACAGATTTTAACACAATGAATGATATTATCTAATGTTGTCTTAATAATTCTTATAACTGCATAACCTACCTTCAAGACTGTTTAATCAACAAAAACTAAATACTCATGAATAAGTACATTTGTACATTGCTTATATATCTGGGTGCCAAATCAAAATGTTTTATTGTGTGATTATTGTAGATATAATTTTTGCATGTATTGTTTTTTTTTTACTGAATGGTTTTAGTTTTTATCATTTCCAATTGACATACAACTTGAGTGATCTCTGTCTGTTATGTATTTGGGGGTAAATATGAGATGAATTCTTAATTCATATTGGCACAAAATGAATCAACAAAATCAGATAATACAACATTCAGCTGCTGTGGTGTTTCAACGGAATAAAATTGAAAGTTTCCACTGGATTTGTCTCTTTTCTTTTTACTCAAGTAGGTACTTTTACTTAACTTTACTATTTCCATGTTCTGTTATTTCATACTCCTCCACTACATCTCAGAGGTACATATTGTACTTTTTACTACATTTGTCTGACAGCTTTAGTTTCTTCTCAGGTGACAGTTTTTCATCCCCTTCCTGTCCAGGTAAAACCACGTATCTCCAGATGTGTTGGTGTTGAATGTTTGTGATGAACTGAAGGATGAAGTGTTTCCTTTATGTGTTGAGAAAATCCTCCTACTTCTTCAGATAAATAAACTCTTTAAAAAGCCTCTTGGATCAGCTGGAAAATGCATCGTCACAAAGCTGAAAACAGGCTGTTTGTTCTTTTTAGAGATACGAGGTTCTCACAGGACAGAGACGCTACAAACATGATGATCTTATAGAACATGATGCAGTGACGTAGATGAACTAGACAACAGGATATAAAGGAGTTAAAATGAAACATAAACATTACTACAGCAGGTATATTATCCAGAAACATCAGATGTAAAATAAAACACTGACAGGGAACATTTTACTGCACTTTTTAAGCACATTTTGCTGATAACACTGAAATACTTTTACTTCAGTAAGGTTTTGAACGCAGGACTCTTGCTTGTAGTGGTGTATATACTGATACTTTTACTGCAGTAAAAGATCTGGGTACTTGTTCCACCACCAGAAACACCTCTCAGTATAACGCAGTGTCACAGATGATTCTGACGGACAGCGATACTTTTCTTCTTCTGCGGTTTGAAGCAGCCGCTCTGCTGGAGGCTCGGTTCTCATCCTCCCTCTGACGGTTTGTGTGGAACCATGTTGGAAGAAGGTTCCATCTGTTTTCATTCCTCCCTCTGTTATTCTCTCGCCTCTTTCATTTTTTTTTATACATTTTTTTGGCCGAGCCTGCAGCGAGCTCATAAACAGAGCCGCTGTGGTTTCTCTCTCTCCCACGCAGAGATGGAAATATATAACGCAGCAACTGTCGCAGCAGAGCGTCCTCCTGCAGACCGAGGCCAGGCGTCGGGCTGCGAGACGCTGTGTGAAGTGGATGTGCAAATATTATGCAAATGCACGGAGAGTATATCACAGTTTGGGATGGAGGATCTCACCTCCGACACCTTCAGAGAACGAGTTTCATCAACATCAAAAACCTCCTCTGAATGGAGCCAGGACAGAAGCTGATGATTTATCTATTCTGAGAGGTGGGACATTTCAGGGATATATATATATATATTTAATATTGCTAATTGAATAATGTAAGGTACTAATAAATCTCACCAAGAAAAAGAACCCTGGGAGAACTGCATCATTTCATATGATTATTTGCATGTGCAAACACACAGTAGTTCAGTAACTACATGCAAGTACATTTACTCAAGTACTTTACTTAAAAGGTCCATTATCATTATTAACATTATTTAAAGGTTTTTATAACATTCAGCTTCCAATCGGTGATAATTATGTATTCGATTCAGAACATATTCCCATTTCGGTAGAAGTACGTATGATTTAGCAACAAAATACAGTATGACCAAACTCTTCTAAAAATGTCCTCATAATTGACCTCGTGAAGGTTTCTGCATGATGACATTGCAACATATAAATACACTTCTATCCTTTTCCCTCAGTGTATTACAGACAGTAGATGGCAGTCAGCATAAAGTTAAGCAATGTACTGGGTTCTTTCTTGAGAGAGATAGAACGGCCTTAGCTTCCTGTCATGAAGAAAGGTCTGACAGCAAGGTAAAGCAGGGAAAAATGTTTTGGAAATAGTGCACACTTCAACTGAACTTGTTATTTTAAAAGGGGCTTAAATATATATTTTCTGCTGTGCTCGGTCCACAGAAGGTTTTTGTTGCCGTCAGACAGCCCTTTCCGACCAGGAACCGAAACTGTTGTATCGCTTTCTTAAAAGCCACAAGAAAAAACTGTAATTTCAGAGGTAAATATTGTACTTTATACAACATTAATTTGAAGCTATTAATATGATTCTGTGTTATTGATTTAACAACCGAAACAAATTCATAGTGTTTAGAATTAGTTCCACTTGACACTTTTTTTTAACACTTTTACTTGTCATAAAATACATAAAATAACTAATTTAAAGTACTTTAGCTCAGAATAATTACTTCTATAGACATTTTTAATGCAGAGCTTTTGTTTTTTATGAGATGCTCATAATGCATAAAGCGTAAATTAACAAACCCCTGAAACTCTTGACCTTCTGACCTCGTTGGTTTAACTTCTCACCTCGCTGCAGTGATGTACAGGTGTACACCGGTACCCTGTTACATCACTGATGGGTGTGGTTACAGGTGCAACAAAGCCCTCTGACACACACACACACACACACACACACACTAACACATCGATGCTGTGGCTTTAAGTTAAGGATCTGAATACCTCCAGAGAGTTTGCGCATCTGCATCTAGAAAACTTTAATTGGACGAAATGATCTTGAGTCTTGAGTTTAAATGTTAGCGACTACAAACGGAGTCCTGCGGTCCGTCTCAGTTATCTGTCAGGATGCAGCCGAAGGTTGTGACAAAACCTCTGCTTCAGCAAAACCTGGCTCACCCCCCTCCACCTCCACCTCCTTCCTCCCTGAGGCATCTCCAGCTAATTTTAGCTAAGTGATGTTGTTGGGCCTGTTCTGTTCTCATTAGGCCAGCCGCACTCTAACACACACACACACACACACACACACACACACACACACACACACACACACACACACACACACACACACACTCACACACAGCTCATTGCTAATTTAGCGCAGTGGCATTCGTCTTCTGCAACACGCCGCCTCCGGACTCAGTTTGTGTGTCTGGAAGACGTCGAAATATGACGCGGCAACAGCTGCAATCTTTTTTTACGTCGACGAGGAAAAACATCCATCTGAACAAGTTTCATACCGGACAAACGACTGGCTTCCAAACACAAAATCCAGGTGTGAAACTGTGATTCAAGGTGAGAAACAGAAACTTTCCCTCGTCAGCAGATGAATGTGAAAAACAAACTCTGCACATGCATCAGCTCAAACATCCAAGTGAAGTCAAAAACATTTTCAGCCAAAGAGCAACTTTAAACGCAACAAAGGGAATTACATTCCCTCAACATTTCCTTTGAGGCTCTGAGACTCAGAAGTCATTGTGGAACTTGTAGTGAAACCTGTAAGAAAATGTATTTTTTAAAAGGAACGTTCTGTAACTCAAACACGTTTTCTGAGCTACAAGTTAACCGACAAAAAGGTCACGCCGCCTTTTTTACGGATGACAGCAGACAGATGTTCACTCATGTTGTAGAAAAAAATATTTTCTTTCTGTTTTTACTCGAGCAGCTTCAGGATCTTTTTTGGATCCACTCAACACCAACATTTATCCAGACGGTGAAAACAACCAGCGGTCCTCTCACTCAAAAAACAAAAAACACCACGTCTAGGTTAAAGCTGCTGTTTCTTCTCCACATCTGCTGCAAGAGAAGTAACAGCAGGTTGTCATGACGACGTGGTGGCAATAGATCGTTTTAAGTAAATCCCAGAATTAGGATTCTCTAACTTTTTCTCCTCCTTTACAGCTTAAAGGATCAGTTCTTCCCAAAAACAAAAATATATATTTTTCCTCTTACCTGTAGAGCTATTTAATCTATCTAAACTGTTCTGGTGTGAGTTGCCAAGTGTTGGAGATATCGACCGTAGAGATGTCTGCCTTCTCTCGCTTGTGGTGCTGAAAGCGCTAAAATATTTGACATTTGAAAAACTATTTTTTCCAGAAATCAGGACGGTTTCTCAAGAGAATCCATAGACCTTGTTGTGAGCAGTTTTCATGTTGGAACTTTATTCATATTTTCAACCAAAGTAACTACTGTTGAGTTTTTGGAGCCATCTAGTTCCTTTTTTATAACAGAGAGAAAGAAAAACAATATCTCAAACAATCGGCCTTCAAGCCAAAACAATCTACATTTTTTTAAAGAACTACATGTTTCAGGAAAAATATGTATTTTTGAAGGTGAACTGTCCCTTTAAAAAAAAGAAACTTCCTGTTTGACTATTGTATCTTGAGACAGAAGACTCGACTGTCCTGTTCGGGTGCAACTAAATTTGCCAATTTGACCCAACAAGAGAAGAAAAAGAGAGAAAACAGTAGTGAAAGTATGTCTTGCAGTACAGCAGCAGGAACACCTATTCACACCAGACGGCAACCTCCGGTTCTGCCAAGTGAAGACAATGCGAAAGTGTCTTCAACCTGCATTCTCTCTCCTGTCCATCAGGGGGCGACTCCTCTGGTTGTATAGAAGTCTATGAGAAAATGACTCTACTTCTCTCTTGATTTATTCCCTCAGTAAACATTGTAAACATAGTTTATGGTCTCAATCTCTAGTTTCAAGTCTTCTTCAATACAGCATGATGTTCATTTAGTAAATGATGCTCCATTTAGAGTCAAACAGACCATAAAGCAGGGGATGCTTTAGGGCGATTGAGAGGTCGCTGCTAGAGACGTATAATTCGTCTCTACGTCACTCTACATTCCAAATATAATATCCAAGATGGCGACAGAACTCAAGGCTTCAAAACTTCAGTCCTCAAACCAATGGGTGACGTCACGATGACTATGTCCATTTCTAATATACAGCATATGATTCAAACGCGTTCTCTTACCTTGAACAGTCGCAGGATGTTGGCCACCATGATGGACACGGAGCTGGCCGACGCCCCGATGACGCCCACCACTTTATCTGGCTTGGCGAAGATGGGCGAGTCTCCGTTGGCGCAGCGGACGTCAGAGCCGTCCCTCTCGATGAGCGCCTGCACGAAGGTGAGCGACTGCTCCAGGGCGTAGGTGTCGCGGGAACACGTGTCCAGGATGCGTGCGCCGAGCGTCACGTTGGGCAGCAGCTCCGGGTCCTTGTTGATGAGGTCGATGGCGAACAGCATGGCCTCCAGCCGGTGGATGCCCTTCTCTTTCTTCAGCTCGCCGCAGGGGACGCCCCTGTCGCCGCGAGAGTGCACAGGGAACAAGCCACCCAGGATGATGTCGCCATCCAGACGGATGGAGTGGGCGTACTCCTGCAGGGGCTGCTGGGAGTCCGCTAGCACACCGGGTTTCTGGACGATGGTGGCTGCGGCAGAGCCCAGCAGCCAGCAGCTCTTCAGCATCAGCAGAGAGAAAACGCACTGGCCCGTGACGCCAGGGGGCTTTGAACCCCTCGCCATTTTCCGGGGAATTGGGCTGCGGGAAAAGGGTAGCGTGATGTAATCGAGTGATCAGCAAGTAGGTGGCGGTTGCGGGCAGTTTGGCGAGGATGGGACAAGCCGGACCATGGGGTCCCCCCGTCACCCAGGGAAGGGTCAACCACAGCGGGTGGTCCCACCTACCAACACTGACCCAGGGGTTCTCCTGCGCTACTGGTTCCGGTGTCGGACATGGTGGTCTGAAGACGTGCAGCTTCACGGTCTGAGCAGCTCCAGTTTCACATTCTACCTTTAACCTGTTGGGAGATTCAGACAGAGGAGGAAACAATCAATACGTGATCAATAAACCAGAGAATCTGAGCACTGCAGAGCCTCAGACCCAATCCCAGCGTCCCCTTTAAGGCCTAAAACCCTGAACCCTCAGGGACTAAACTGACATCACCTGGTAAATGGTTGAATGTGAGAGGCTGTAAGGGCTTGAAATGGTGCAAATACGAACGGGACGGCACTTTGCTGCAACATATCACGTTACCATGACGACGTCAGAAAATGTTATGTACGATTGTGGGGGATTTATTTCTATTTTTTACTCCCCGATTTGAACGTCTTCAAGGCTCTTTCCTCACAAGATGGTGCTGATTGTCAAATAATCTATTTACTTGTTTTTGTGAAAACAGATTCAAAAACAAAATTGTGTGTTTGATGTATCAATTTTTGTAATAAACTCTCTGTTTTTCTCTGATTTCATGTGTTTTTATGTTCCATATTGAATCCCTAAAGTTTCTGTGTAAAACTAATATTCCAGGCTGAATACACATGTCCCATCCTCTTTGTTTACCTTTTTTCCGTCTCTGGCTTCCACTGGTAACCCCGTGTTTAACGTCAAATTGCTATGAATTGTGGGTAATTCCCTTATGCAGACATTCTGACTTACAGAAAGTGTTCATAAAGGGCTCAAAATGTCTGCGAGGGACTCAAACACTCGACCGTGAGTGTGGGGATAAGAAGCCTTATGCTTTAAAAGCTTCCATTCAACCATCACATGTTTGTATTCTATCATTTGGTGACTTTAAGGTCATTTTCTCTTACTTGCTTTAAGATGTTTGACATTTCTACCCAAACTTTGGTTAATTTCAATTCAAATTGTTCTTACTAAATCAAACATTTCATCTATTTAATCTGAACACACAAAGAATGAATCAAAAGTTTGTGGTGGAACTATTGTTTTTTTTGTTTTACCTGTTTGTGTTTTCTGGCTTCATGTTTGACTCCTCAAAGTAAACACATGGTGAGTTAAAATGGCCTCTTTTACGCTACAGACAGGAAGTGGAACGGACCAACTGTCTATGAACAGGAAGGGGTGGTGGAGGGGTTCAATCAGCTGGAATAAATCTGATTGTTTGGCATCCCTTATGCTGATCAGAGGAGACAGGAATGTTCCCCAGAGGATTCATTCTATTAACTTTAGTGTTCCTCTGACTTTTCCTCTAGCACCACCATCAGGTCAAAGTTTTCACTTGTCCTTTGGAATACATCTCAACATCTACTTAAAGGCTTGGCACCAAATTTGATACAGATGTTCATGTTCCCCAGAGGATAAATTCAGATAAATTTGGTGATCCTCTGAACTTCTCCCTAATCCCACCAGTAGGTCAAAGTATTTCCTTGTCCTGTGGAATATCTCAACATCTTCTTGATGGATTGGCACCACATTTGATGCAGACATTCATGTTCCCCAGAGGATAAATGATATTAACTTTGGTGATGCTCTGACTTTTCCTCTAGCAACACCATCAGGTCAAAGTTTTCACTTGTCCTTTGGAATATGTTTCAACATCTGCTTGATGGATTGGCACCACATTTGGTGCAGACATTCATGTTCCCCAGATGATGAATTCCATTGACGTTGTTGATCCTAGGACTTTTCCTCTAGCACCACCATCAGGTCAAAGTTTTCCTTTGTTCTATGAAATATCTCAACATCTACTTGATGGATTGGCACCACATTTGGTGGAGACATTCATGTTCCACAGAGGATTCATTCTTTGAAATTGTGAGATCCTCTGACCTTTTTGTTAAAAAAACAAAATACTGAAAAATAAATCAGTTTTATGATGTGACAAGGCTATGGTTAAGGTTTGGTTAGGTTTAGCCAAATGGTTATGGGGCATTCTGCATAAACACAATGTCCCCGGTTCAATTCCCGCTGTGGGACCATTGTTGCATTTTTAATTGGCCAAGTATGCAGTGAAAAAAAGGTGTAAATAAAACACACGTTTCCGGTCGTTAACTACAGCGCCACCATGCGGCAGAATGGAGTCATGTTTCTTGGGAAGCACTTGCAAATCATCATTCATTGATATTTTTGTATTATTATTATTATTATCACAAGATTACAAGTTGATGCAACAAACCTTGGTGTTGTTGTTTTTTAAACAAATATTTTTGTGTTTTGTTGGCCCATCCTTGTCCCTGACCTCTGAAATGACTGGAGCCAAAATAAACATCAACAAATCAGTTTGGAGGACATGTTTGACTTTAACATTCTGCTGGTGTCCACATACTTTTGGTCATGTAGTCTATTTAAATTTAGATTTAGATGGTTACATTGTGAGTTTCTTATCTAATCTGTTTCATACTTTCTTCTCTCCACATAAACATCCCTCTCTCATATCTTAAATATGATTTATCAAACACACACACACACACACACACACACACACACACACACACACACACACACCCTCAGGCAAACTGAGCTGTAATCTACACACTCCAAATAAAACATAAATACGTAGCCTACACTACGAGCTCAAGTGTCATTCCAGCAGAATCAGCTGATGTCAGAAATAATGGATCTGATCTGAAACCAGCCGAAACACACGATAACATACAGAAGTCTGAGTGCCTCGTTTACTGATCGATTAATCAACTGATTGATGGATTTCACTGATGGATTCACAAGACAATAATCTGGAATATGTCACAGTGAGAGCTCCTATCTGTAACATAGAGCCACCCCCCCAAAAAAACAAGAAGAACGCAGATAAATGATGTTTTTAATCTGCAGTAATTGATCATTAATTGGTTGATTGATCCTTTGACTTGTAAAAATGCTGTGTGGTGTGTTCAGGTACCTTTTTTTCTCTCTCTCAGCAGAAGCAGGTGTTTCCTCCTCGGTGTCACAGGTCAGAGAGATGCTTTCTGTCTCCAGCTGTTTGTCACATCACACAGACCTTCCCGGCTCCGCATCAGAACCCATCAACCAGGATACATTGAAGATGAAAAGCACATCATTTTAAATCCACTTTAGTTTCTGTCCCCGTAGTTAGAGAGCTCAGCTGATCCAGAATGGAAAGCGGTGCATTCCTCAGACATCTTCACACCGGCTGTCCTGCGTCACAGAAGGCTCTCACGCTCATCACACCATCCCAGTCCAGGGTGATTGAAGTCTGAGGGGTGGCATCCAAGTTCCTCGGGTCTGAGCCGGGTCTTGGGTTGATCCAGTTCCCTGATGGAGAAGAAAGTGCCTCCTACAGGAGAAATAACGCACATGTGTTGTGCGTGTGCTTGTGCGTGTTTGTAGACAGATTGGAGTTAATGATCTTGATCACGCAGTCTGTCAGAGGGAGAAGGTGCATGCTGAGAGGTGGAGCAGCAGGAGATGGAGGCAGGTCGCCCCCCAGCGGACGAGCAGCGCCACTGCAACAAACTGCAGAGGAGACCTCCATCTGCTGACCTTACTGGTTCACTGTCAGGAGCCACTGGTCTGATTTATAGGTGGAATAGGCTACTGGAAATTAAGTGAAGTGGTCTTAAAAATGTCTTCAAATAAAACTCATAATACTCATAATGCATTTGAATTAATAATAATAATAATAATTAAGCCTTTATTAGTCCCACAATGGGGAAATTCAGTTCTCTGCATCACTGCATTCACTGCACCCATCCCGGAGGAGCAGTGGGCTGCAATGAAGAGCCCGGGGAGCAATTTTTGGGGTTAGGTTACCTCGGCATGTTGCCTCTAGAGGGGTTCGAACCACCGACCTTGTGGTTGCAGGTCAAGCGCTCTACCTCATGTGCCCCAGCCGCCCCAGCATATTCATACTTGGCTGCACGGTGGTGTAGTGGTTAGATAAGATAAGATAAGATAGGATAAGATAAGATAAGATAAGATAAGATAAGATAAGATAATCCTTTATTAGTCCCGCAGCTGGGACATGTGCAGGCTTACAGCAGCGTAGAGTAAAGTGCACACAAGAGACATAGTAAAAGAAAGACAAGATAAAAATAAAAAATGAAAATAAAAAAAATAAGTATTATAAATAAGCAATAAAAACAGTAGAAAAACAACAATAACTGAAATATAATATTTACAGACAGAAAAAACTATTTTAACTATTATTGCACAGTGTAATGTATTGCACAGGTTTTTATTGTCATGTGTCATGTGGTCTGCTGGGAGCAGAGCTGGTTGTGCAGCCTGACAGCAGCAGGAAGGAAGGACCTGCGGTACCTCTCCTTCACACACCGGGGTGAAGCAGCCGGTGGCTGAAGGAGCTGCACAGAGCTGCCAGAGTGTCCTGCATGGGGTGGGAGGTGTTGTTCATCAGGGATGACAGCTTGGCCATCACCCTCCTGTCTCCCACCACCTCCACCGTATCCAGTGGACACCCCAGCACACTGCTGGCCTTCCTGACAAGCTGGTTGAGTCTCTTCTTGTCGGCTGCTGAGATGCTGCTGCTCCAGCAGACCACTGCATAAAAGATGGCTGATGCCACCACGGAGTTGAAAAGCACTGTCGCCTCACAGCAAGAGGGTTCAATTCCCGGGCCAGACAACCTTCTGTGTGGAGTTTGCATGTTCTCCCTGTGTCAGCGTGGGTTCTCTCCGGGTTCTCCGGCTTCCTCCCACAGTCCAAAGACATGCAGCTTAGGTGCATTGAAGACTCTAAATTGCCCGTAGGTGTGGATGTGAGTGTGAATGGTTGTCTGTCTCTATATGTCAGCCGGTTCGATACCCGGCTTCGGCAGTCGATGTGTCCTTGGGCAACACACTTAACCCCAAGTTGCTCCTGAAGGCTTGCCATCGGTGTGGACTGGATGTGAATGAATGTTAGTTAGAGTCTGATGGTGGCACCTTGATGGTAGCCTGTCATCAGTGTGTGAATGGGTGAATGATATGTAATATACTACTGACTGTAAGTCGCTTTGGATAAAGCGTCTGCTAAATGACTGTAATGTAATGTATTATATTCATTATTATTAATGACATATATGACATATATGTATTATTATTACATTATTATTATTATTATTATTGTCAAATAATGATACATATATATGTGAATATGTATATATAATACATATTCTTATCCGTAAATATAACATACGGTTTCCTTCTGTATAAAAAAAACTGACGAAAAACATTGTTTAATATTTCATGCTGTAATTTTGACTTTATTCTATTGCTATTTGTATTATAATTTGTTTGTGTTTAAACTAAAGTAATCTGTTTATTCTACAAAGAAATATGATAATTTTAACATATTCTTACTTTAAAATTAACTGTTTTGTTTTGTTGAGTATTTTAGTAAAAAATATTGTAAAATAAACACCACTTTATTGTAATTTTTGTTTGTCAGGATTTCACAGAATTTCACTGTTAATTTCACAGACATTTTTTACAGTGCAGGCAAACACTAAGGATGATTTTCTATTTGAATTATATTTTGTTTTATATGGGGTGCATCTTATTGTTGTATTTATTTTCACAATATGACCTGCTTAATGAACCGATCATGGTATTTCAGTTTAGTTTTAAGATCTTTATTATTTCAGATGAAACGTGCGCATTCCTAACTGTCTGTGTGTTTAATCATTTCACTACACAGCAAACATGGAGTCAGGTAACGTTCCAGCCCCTTGGTGATTTAAGTTAACTAAGACTGATAAAAACATTGAAACAATAAAAAAAAACTTCACCAGCTTCAGAAAATATACAAAACAAATAATTACATTTACAATTACACAAGTTTATGTGAGTTCAAAGTTGTGAAGTCAAACACAACAATTACATTTTTTACTTTTATTATGTATTATTCTTTACACTTTGTACTTTCAGTGTTATATTCCAAAGGGTCTGTTGTTTATTAATGAAATACATAAACCAGAGCTTCATTCTCAACAGGCTGTAATATTTCGTGCGGAGGACCAGACTGGATCACTGCTGCACCCTTTCACCTGGTGGAGGAGTAAAGGTCAGGTGGAGGTTTACGGTTTGGCACACCAACACACCACTACATTAAAGTTTGAACCACTAAAATACCATTAAACCATTAAAATAGATGGATGAAGAGATGAGTTAAGATCATGAACTTTGTTGCCAGCGGCTGAAACCACATAATACATTGATCAAACATTCAGAACCACCAGTCCGGCTCTTCAAAAGGTCAAAATCTGTAAATCAAACAGGTCATGAATGTTAAATCCATCAGCATGATTTTCATGACTGAATGATTTAAAAAAAAAAAAAAGAAAACAGGATACTTTAGTGGCCTAAAACTCTCAATTTAATGTAATTCCCTCCTTTTCATGTTTACCTGCTCAGGTGTTCCTCTGAACAAGTTCATGTTCTTTTTTATTTTGGGTTTTATTGATCTACATCAGTCAAACACCAGCAGACACACGGCTCGATAACATTTTACTGAATGAAATTGTTTCATTTAAATGAGGGTCAAGGCGTTAAAGGTTTCCTTTTCTTCTCTATCTAAAGGGAACATAATGTTAATGTGTGCTAAAGTTCAACACAGCTGCTCAGCCAGAGGATTTTATTTCAGAAGCTCTCAATACATTTATTAATAACTTAATTTAGTTTATTTCTAATGTTCTCTACGTGATCAGGGATCTTTAAAAGTTTGATTTGCTCCCTTTTTTCTTTTGTGCTGATCCGATCCGTGACTAATCCATGATACGGGTTTTTGATCCATTTGCAGCCCTAATGCAAAGTGAAAACATCAATATACATTCATCCTGAAGATGTACCTTTAATTTGAAGGTGTCTTGCTTGTCACCTGCTGATAAAAATGAATGGTGTTTGGCTAAAAGTTAGAGAACTTCTGGCTCACATTTAAGTTGGACCGACCTTTAAAAGTAACAATCCTTATTTCAGGTTATTCTTGTTGATTTAGAATTTCTATAAGAAAATAATGGAAATGTGCTTGAATTTTAAGAAGTCCCGAGCCGTTTGCACCCGAGGAACGTTTGGTTTCACCTCCCCTGTGTATTTAGTCTGTGTGTTCCTCTGTCTCTGTTTGTCTTTACCTCCAAGCATTCCTGCAATTCTAAGTGTTCTCTGCCTGTTTTAGTAGACTTGGTTTTTGCCTAATCGTCTCCTGCTCTGTTTGCCTGATTACCAGACGGATCACCTGTGTACCCAACCTGTTTTTTATAAAGTAAATACTGTTCTACTGAACCTAATCCTGCAATCTGGTTCGTGCATTTGATTCCAGTACATTGTTACCAGATTCCCCCCCCACATTTTAACTAAATGTGCTCATGGTTGTTAATGGTCTCCAAACAGATAATGGATCCGTCAAGCAGCTGCATAAAGCTCGACTCAAGTTGAGCCCGTCAGAGTTTGATTAATATGGGACTAGATCTTATGTATCTTAGTGTATTGTTTTAATTTGATGCTTCTTCTAAGAGAACTCCTCATATATCTGAATGTTTTTTCATGGTTTTACAAAGTCCTCTTTACTAATAGATGTTATTTATTTGAGTAGATGGAGGGCAAAACGCTGAACGATGGTTCAAACACAATGACAACTGAAAGAGACAAAGATCCCTCTGAGCTACAGTTGTATAAGAAGAGAAGAAATTAAAACTAAAAGCTTAGATTTAAACAGGAACAACTTCCTGTTTCAAGGTCAGGTCTTTCACAATAAAGCAGCAGATAACGAGCTGGAATTAACAGACAAGGTGTTGCTTCATCAAAGGCTCTTCTTCAAACTTCATAATAGAAACAGAAAGTTAGTCTAGAGTTAGCTCTACTGGAATATCAGCTGAACAAATCAGAGTTCAAACCACTTAAGAGTAAACCATAATTAAAGTTCAACAAGTACAACATTTGTCGTCTAAATTATATTGTTTTTATCTCTGTTAAAAGAGTAATTAATAAGGAAAGAAAAGAAACATCAATATAGCAGCGATTCCAAACTTGTAAACTTGAGTCTATGTATGAAATACATTTTCCTTTTTAAATCACTTTGTAATCTATGATTCTGATAAGTGATATATAAATAAACTCTAATATTATTACCGGATATTATCTTATATAGTTATTCATCTTTTGGAACATTTCGTATCAATCAAAGCCTGAAACGTGAGTCATGTGATATTCTCTAAGGGGATAAATAAACATGACTTCTACTTCCTGAACCTGAGGCTCCCTTAGCAGTCCTTCCCCGACGTATAGATGTTGCCTTGGTTACAGGTTGGAAAATGAAGTTGCACCAGGGCTTGAGCCGCCGAACAGATTCTCCTTCAGAAAGACCAGCGTCTTCCTCCAGGAGTCTTCCTGAGCGCGAGAATGTGCCACCAGCTCTCCGCCCCACAGAGCGATCACTGCAAAGACAACAGACAGATGAAACAGACGTCACACCTCCAAACTCAAGTCATGCACAACGTTAAGACACATACACGTTAAAGTGTATCTACCTGTCATCAACTTTAACGGTCAATTAAATCTGTGAACTCCAGCTAAGATGTCACTGAACTAAAAGTCTGCTCCTCTACTTCCTGTCGCATATTGGCTCCAAACTAAAAACATATTATCCAGATACTTAATATCAGAATTAACAGAGGACTTTGTGTTCTTCTCTGAACCCCTTTGGCTAATTGTCTTTAGCTTAGCATCATCTGTTCTATTTTGTGTACTTCTTTAGCCCTGTTACCTTTATGAGAGCAGGTGTCCTGTTAAGAACCAATCAAAACATTACATAAAAAGAGAGACTGAACCCCATTTAAATAAGTAAAGCCTGTGATATATCTCACGCTGCTTGGCATCACCCTTAGACTTTAAAACCTACCATAACTAAAAATAAACCTTTGAGGACACTATAAGGACCTGCAGGAACCCAGTGCAGGTGTACCTACGTGTCTGAGATTTGGCGGAGACTGTTCTGAAGGTGCTGGCTCGGGCGAACGGCGTGAACGGAGGTTCAATCAGGTGACCGGCGTTCGGGTACGACAGGACGGTCAGCAGGTGATCGTTCCCCGCCCGCTGCACCATCTCCTTTATCTGGACAACAGGAAGTAAAAAAAAATTAAAAATCATCTCATATTTTCTCTGATGATCTCTGGACCCAGCTTGTTATTAAAACAGGATGCCGTCGCGTCAGTAAACTCACGTCCATTGCAGACTCGTAGGCGGGCCAGTTCTGATCGTCCTCCCCCACAACCAGCAGCAGAGGACACTGGAGTCGTCCCACCTGCTCAAACACAAACAGCTTTTATACTTAAACCTGCAGTTTGGACTTTTATACATAAACCTGTGTCACATGTGGAATCACGAATCTTTGGATGTTTAATTCATTACTCAGTGCTAGAATTAATTCACAAATACTTTCCATTATACTCCCAGATGTTGCTCTGTTGAGAGCGTTGTGGAGGCAATATACATGTTCTGAATTTTGCATTGAGCCCCATTTACTTTGACAACTGACAGAAATCTATTATTTTGAAAAGTTTTTGTCCTCTAAAAATGTCTAATAAATCATTTTAATCTTGCACAATAAAATCCACAAATGTTTTCTGTATCACATGTGAAATAAGTTGCATTTATTGGTTCCTCATTTATTTAACTTGACAATCAAAATACTACCAAGAAAACACATGAAACAGTTGTTCACCTGTTTTGCTGTAAAGGAACAAAAATATATTATGGGCTGCCATGGTAGTTGAGTGATTAAGTGTTAGCTACAACGTTTATAGTTTAGTTCTCGCCAGGAAATATTGTACGATTAAATAAAGGGAAATATCCCATTCAAAAAAAAGAAATTGACTGAAAACACAGTTTAAAAAAATATAAAATGAACTTTAAAGGAAAAGTTAGAGAGGAGTTTTGTCTGGTGGTACTCACGTCCACTTTCAGCGAGGGGTCGGTGGGGATGGGCAGCAGCAGATCTCGCCAGATCACTTGGTTCTCCTCGTTGAATCGAGTCTTCTCAGCATTTCTGATAGGACAAAAAAAAGAAAGATAATAGCTTCATAGAAAGCTCAAAGTTTGTTGATCACGGAAAGAGGAAAGATCGTTATGGGTTCATTCTCTGGGGAGCAGGAAAGTCATCAGCACATTTAACAAGAATCTGACCCATAGAAGTTGAGTTGTTTAGCAAAAATTCTGAAAGTACCTGAAGTCAGTTCAACTTACTGATGAAAGAAAGTCAGCATTTGTTCCACAGATCCGTCGACCGGCTGCACATGACTCCCACTAATACACACTGCACACCTGAGCTGGGAGACCACACACACACACACACACACACACATAAAGGTTAACACATGATCAGCTGAGACAGAAACATGATATCTGAACTCATGTTAACGGACGAGAAAGATCCAGTAAGTGACACAGAAATGAAAGACTACAAAATCCAAATGGCTCCTTGAGGCTCCTGAAGCCAGTCGATCTCCATAAACCTCCAAGTTAAACCAACTTTAGGGCAGAAATAAAGATGTTTGACTTCTGGTATGAAATTATTTTCATACCAGAAGCTGGCCGATGATACTCTTTGCCTACTTTTGGAATTAATCATTAGGCTGCATTCACATGGAATCAGGCAGACGGAAAACTGGATGTTATGCAAGTTTGACAAGTAAGGGCTGTCAGACCTTAAAATATTTAAATCAGGAGAAACTTCAATAAAATTTAACAATATTTTATTACACATATGAAATTAATATTGCAAAGTCTTTGGCGATTGGACTCCATGGCGAAACCGTCTAACAGAGGGGCAGTGATGCTGAAGTCAGACAGGTACAATCCCCCAAAAGAGAGAATTATTTTATATAAATATATAAAATAAATAACTTATCAACTGCTGCAGAGAACTCCTAAGCAGAAACAGAAGATTAAATGAGCTTATATGAATTGGAGTTTGGCCAGCGATTTAAGAAGGGTCAAGTAAACCATAGCAAAGGATAGGGTAGGGTCTAGATAGACCGCAGACAGGGATAGGGGGGTCTCAATGGACTGCAGAAAAGGATAGTGAGGGTCTAGATAGACCACAGTAAAGTCTGGTGGGATCTTGACAGATCACAGAATTGATAGCGGTGGTCTCGACAGACAGCAGGAAAGGATAGGTGGGGGTCATGTTAAACCGCAGAACAGAACAGTTGTGGTTCAAGTAAGAAAGCAGCACAGGACAGTTGTGGGTCATGTCAGACCGCAGAATAGGACAGTTGTGGGTCATGTCAGACCGCAGAATAGGACAGTTGTGGTCAAGTGAGAGGATAGGATAGGGGGGTAGAGTTAGACCAGAGAGAGATCAGATAGTAGAGAGAGATCGGATAGTCCCCCAAACTGGATAAAGGAGATGTTTGACCGAATTTGAGATAAGCGGTCCTTCTTGACCAGGTCATGTTTGACCAGCAAATTAGAAATTTAGGTCACTCAGACCAGGTCACTGCCGACCAGGAAATTAGAAATTCGGGTCACTCAGAACAGGTCACTGCCGACCAGGAAATTAGTAACTGGGTCCTCGGGACCGGGTCACATTCCGACCGGGAAATGGGAAACAGTCACATCAGACCTGGAGAATGGAAAACGGTCACGTTAAACTAGGTAAATGAGAAAAGGTCACTTTAGACCAGGTCACGTTAGACCGGGAGATTGAGTAACGGTCACGTTAGACCAGGAGATTAAGTAACGATAGAACAATAGAATGCGAGAAGTAGCTTTGGTGATAATATAAAGGAAGGCTTGACTAAGATAATGGTATCCCATGCTATTGGACAAATTACATGACTAATATATATATATATATATATATATATATATATATATATAGGGATGACTTGCTTGCCGAATTTCTGATGGCCAAAGAGGGAGTAAAGCTTTGTTTAAACTCGCACTTGCGACGCATGCAAGCTCCAAGCATTAACGGAGCCGTTTAAACTCTTTGCTCTATTTTTCTCTACAAAATGCCAGAGAGCATACAAGCAAATGACCTGTGAGAATGGGTGTAACCCATAGAATGTAGGTGTAACCGACAAAAGCCACAAACCAACCTCCACAATGCTGAGGAGGGATTGTAATTATCTGTAGGCATATCTCATATTCATGGACAAATTATTATTTTTATATTTTTATATATTTTTTTTCACGTCAAGTAATAAATGCATTTTAAAGAAACAAAGGTGTACTATCCTGTTAACTATTTGATTTGACTTAAATATTATATTAAATATTTACTTAAAATGTAGACTTTTAAGAACTCCCGTTCATAAAGCTTTTAAAAGTGAATTGGCTTTCTTTCTATAATACCCAGATGTGTTTCTTGTGTTTTATCAGTGAACTATTTGTGACAGTCACGTGATCTAGCGGGCGACCACTGCTGGCCTAAGCGCACCACTCGCCGGCCGTGATTACGTCATCATCTGGCGTGCGCGCACGCCTCGCGCTGGCTTCACTACGGCGAGTGTAAACTAAGCTTAACTGTTGCTTAGTTATGTATTTTATATTTATTTTTTTCTTTCTCTGCGCAATGAGATTCCTAATCTCGCGGATGTGCTCTAACTTCGTGGCTGGAAGGGACGCTTTCATATGAACTGAATGGAGAGTGATGCCCAGGAACTTGACCCATGGATTTTTCCTCTGTCCGGTAAAAGCAGCGGCAGCAGAAACAAAGTTCTAGTTTTTAGCGGCTCGGAGTTGCAGCGTTTCTTGGTATTGAAGGCGAGCAACGATGGTGTGGATGGAGCTAACCCACAACTGCTGCGTGGAGATGACGGCGTTGTCTGCCAGGAGTTGCCGGTCGAGAAAGAGTACGGGAATCGACTTACTTCGTCTTCGCCTGCTGAGCTTTGGCTGAGCCTGATTTCCTCGTCTTTACGCACGGCGCGGGAAAGATCAACTGGATTGCGTCTAACTGTAGATTTACTGCTCGCGGAGCTGGGAGAGAGGAAGGAATGCTGCTGGTAAACCACTGCGATCATCTAGCTGAGCAAGAGGCTTCTTGCTCGTCTGAGGGGGAGCCGCTGCACAGCGCTACCAACTGCTCCTACACCGGCCGCCCGCAGGCTGAGTGCCGGCTCCGGCTGAACATTGATATTAAGTCCTGACTTGGATCCGATATCGTCTCAGTTACCAACAACGAGATGTAGAAAAGGGTAAGGAAATGCATCCATTCTTATCTGATCGTGCTGAAATAACAACTGACAGCAGCAGAGAGGAGAACATTTTTAAAGTTGGACAGCAACGGTGTGATTGGCTTAAGGAAACCGTGGCAGACTCTGGTTGGTTAACTTTAAGTGAAACCCACAATCAGCTGATAGAGTAGTCACGTGGAGAGAGTGACTGGGATTAAGAATGACAAGGAGCGTAAAGATAGTCTTCCTGACTGAATTTACGCTAAGCTTCATTTAAACTGTTCGCCATCCACTGCGGCGAAGTTTACAACCGGATGTCAGGTTGATGTCAAGGAGAAAGTTGCGAAAGTTTGCAATAGAATAATAAGAGAAACCTCAATTTTTATGCATTTCTAGAATAAATATATGAAATAGTAGACCCGAAATAATTTAGTTTAATATATATAATTCCATCACCATAGCAACATATTGCCGTGAGTTGTTATGTGTGTTTCCTTTTTTGCGTTCGTTCTTTCGGACTGTTTGTTTGTTTTTTGTCATAAAGGACTTGTCCGTTTGTCGTCATTTGTCTGTCTGATTCCATGTGAACGCAGCATCGGTCAGAGCCGCTCACTTTGAGCCTCAAAGCAGGTTTTAAAAATGTCAACTAGTGTAGATACAATAAGCCGCATTAATATAATGACAGTAGCTCTGTTTTAAGCTGTCCCACCTTAAAAACTTGGGAGTAAACGGCCATTTTGAGGGTGACACTGGTGCCGAAGGAAAGGCCCAACATGGCGATCCTGCTGCCGAGGATCTGAGGATGCTGCTCCAAGACTCTGTAGGCCGTCTGAAACAAGGAACACATGTCAGAAAAAAAGGTGTCACAGAGCGTTGGTAGATCTGTTTTTAAAAACATGATTAGTATCATCATATACATACATGAAATGTGATCTCTCCATTTAAAAGGGATAGTTCGGTGGCAGCAGTAAAACGTATTTGAGATGGCTAAGAGAAATGATCCATGATGTTTTTATCAATGGAGTCTCATGGCTTTAAATAGAGGATTGATAAGTGTTGCTTTCAGTTCAGTTCCCATTTGGAAAAAGGCTGTCCTACCTTGAGACAAAGATATAAAAATATTCTAAATAAAGAGTACATTTAAATGGATATAGATTGTGTTTTTAGTTGACCTTCCTTTTAGGTGGTTAAAACACGTTTTGCTGCTGCCCCCCGTCCACAGCAGTATTTTACTTTGCTCTCAAGTTTTTTCTCCTTCTTGTTTTTTATCTACAGTAATACATGACTATGGATAAGAAGTTCATACAAGCCAATGTCAAAACACCAGAACTATCCCTTTAACTGGGCCTAAGCATTTTAGGATCAGTGGGCTGCTGTGAGCTTTGTACATGTTTCTGCATTTATATGCGCCCTATATCCTTTTATCTGACTTTCAGCATTAGATGTAAACAAAACTTGTGACAGCTATATAAAGTTAACCTGATACATTGTTCATTGGCAACACATTTCCATAAACTTGCTCTCATTGTGTCTCGGTAGTTTTACAGGCTGCTGTAATCTGGGTTTGATCTTTGACTCCCAGCTTTCCTCTCAGTTGGGAAATCATGTTTAAAGAAACTGTCAGTTAGGTTATCTTTGTCTTATTTACGTCTTGCAAACAGTATTCACACATCTGTCCTTGAAGAGAGAGAATATCTGTGTTGATAACCCTCAGATTTGTCTTTTTTTTACTATCAAAGGGTTTTCCTTATCTGAAATGAGCGTTCAGGGACAGAGGGTGTTGAACCCTCCCAGACAATTTTGTAATTTGGGATTTTTTGGGGCTGTATGAATAAAAATGAATCTGACTTGTCACTGCTGGACAAAAGTGGCTCTGTGTTCAGAAATTTATCAAAAACTATTCCTGGCCAACATCCTGGTGCCAAAGTGTAAAAATTGGCAAACGTTTATAAATATATTACACCACTAGAGGTTAATCTTTGATGTGGAGATTTTATTGATTAAAATCAAACCCCTGTTCAGGAAGGGACCAACAATACGACCTCTTTTTTATATTTTTTATCACTTCCTCCACCTCCTTAATTTGTACACTTGTCTCTGAATGAACCTCTGACCGAGTTTTTCATGAGTCTATTATGACATGAACACAAAGATAACAGACACACATCATGGTGTCTGCAGAAAAGACTTTGAACCTACATAGCTCAACATTAACCTGCCGTTACTTGACTCTGTGTGTCTCACAGCCAAAATGAATGATCATCACAGAGATGCAGGCAACACTTCATGATCGCCCTGTGTCTTCTGTTATCTTGTAAATTTCCCCGCTGCGGGACTAATAAAGGATTATCTTATCTTATCTTATCTTATCTTATCTTGCTTTGAGTTTACATTTCATGCACAAAACTGTGCGTGCACCGAAGCAGACTCTCCTTCGATCTGTGGATTATTTTCCTGGCACTCCAAAAAACTGTCCTATGATCGGAAAATCAGGGCTAAAGTCCAAAAGTGTGAAAATGTGATAAACGTTATATCTTTGGTTGAGTGGATATTTAAAGATGTCACCTCTGGCTATCGAAGAAAAATAGACATTTCACTAGTTTCTAACATTTTCCAGACAAAACAATTTATCTGTTAATCAACAAAGGAATCGGCAGATTAATGGATTAAGAAAAGCAGCCTTAGACTCAGTAGTCTTCTCATGTGTAAAGAATAAATTTGGCTTTAATGCTGTTAAATGAAGAAATATATAAATTAATAATTCGCTTTAATGTTTCGTTTTATTATTGGTTTACTATCTTATTTTATTTGAATACACTATTTTGTCTTTATCTATTCCATTTGTTATTTATTTTTTCATTTTTTATTCTCACTTGTTATTTCATTGTATTTCTTAGTTTAGTTTTATCCTATTGATTGTTTTTATTGTTTCATCTTTTGTACTGTTTTATCTTTATCAGGGTGGAAGTCTTAACTTAGTTTGTTCAAGCTTTCTTTTGTTTAATTGTCTTGCTTTTGCTGCCTTGTCAGTCAAAGCACTTTGTAATTATTATTATTATTATTAGTATAATAATTAAAAAAACAATTCAACAGATCCCTTCACTTATATCTAATTCCTGGTGGAGTGGAGGACATTGTTTGGGCTACACCAGTGTGTAGTGAAACCGAATACAACACCACAGAAGAAGAGCTGTGAGAAAGTGGAAAAAACATTACATTTCTTAGAAAGTTTCAGCGCTCATCGCTTGCTCTAACATGTTCTCATTATATCTTAATATTTTTCCTGTCTATGGCCCTGAGGTTCATGAAGGTTCATGGAGGGACTAAAATGCTCCGACTTTAATGTTTTAAGAGACGTGTGTAGAAACATTATATGTGTGTTCTGAGCAAAGGTGTTTTAGATCAGTTTTACCTCAAAGTACTCGTTGTCCACCATCTTCCCGGTTTCCTTGGTAATTTTAGGTGTCAGGTAGTCGAGGGCCATGGAGGCGATGCCGTGGGAGGCCAGCAGCGCTGCGCGGTACTCCACCAGCTGTCCTCCACCCCCCCACAGGTCCAGGAGGCCGGGAACGGTCCGGGTCCTTCAGACGAGTCATAACACCAAAAACAATTCACAGTTTATACAACGATGGTGTCGTTCATTTCTGATTTTTTTAAAGCAAAATGTCAAACTATATCTGGTTTAAGCTTCTCAGTTATGGGAAGCCAGAGGAGACCTCCCTCCAGACTCTGTTCTGGTCCTACCTGAGGGGAGGAAGAGGGTCGCAGTGAGTCCGGCCTCTGTAATCGGGATCCTGCGGACGCCGGGCGCCATGTACCAGCGCTCCACCACCACACCGGCCAGCGGCACCTTGTCCACGAAGCCCTCAGTCAGGTGACCCGGGTACACCAAGATTTTGACCTCCATGGGAGTCTGGACGTTCATCTTCCTCATCCTGAGGGATGATGGGAAAGAGTCGGGACTCTGATACTGATTTGGTTTTGATTGGTTTTATCTGAACAGCTCTTTCCTTGTTGGCCTACCTGAGCCCTGGTTTGCTGCCTGGAACTGGTCTGAGGCTCCACATTAGACCCATCTGTTCAACCCCAGAATAAGTCCCGCCCAGACTGGGATCCTCGGAAACTGTACAAATCATGAAAAATATTTCACATTTTGAAATTCATTCTTTTCCAAACCGTCACATAATTTTATGACTAATTGTGTTTGGCTGCACGAAACTTAACGACGCCTGCAAACATTTAAAAAAATAACTTTCCAGAGTTTCAAAGGTCTAGGTATTGAACCAGGTACCGTTCACAGTCCCGCTGGCGTTGGCGGTGTAGTGAGCGAACGCCTCCCAGCTGTGTCCGCCTTCACACTGGTAGAGGGTGTAGACGGTCAGCTGGAAACCCGGGAAGACGTTCTCGACTAGGACGATAAACTTCTCGTCCATGAGCCCTCTGGACGGCTGGACCGACAGCTTCACACAAGTACGCTTCCTGTCCATCCTGAACTGAGACATAAATAACCAGAGACAGATATTACAAACTATCAGAATCAGCTTTACTGAATTTGACTCCGGTTACTTACGCTCACTAATACACAGAAACAGACAAATGAACAAAGAAATCAAGGAGGTCCAAGAAGAAAACATAATCATTTACTATTTTTTACACAGAAATATAGAAATGCAAAAGTATATATATGAACAAAAAAACACAAAAAACTACGACAATGAAGTGTAGATAAAAGTGCAAATATGCAGAATAAATATGTAAAGAATTTGAATTTAAAGTTACCAGGTTATTGCACATGGATTTGTACCATAAAGAGGATCAAAGATTAATTGTTCATGAGTGATGGCCAGAGGAAAAAAGCTGTTCCGGTGTTTTTTACGCGTTGTTTTATCTGACCTTATTTAGGGGAAAAAAATGTACGGTAGTCAGCAGCGAGAGACAAATCATTTTTGGGGTATTACACATATGTTTGTTAATTATGCAGGTCAAAAGTTTCCAAAAAATAAGGTTTCATTGGGGACACAGAAAGGGGTGTGAATTAGCCTCTCTATACGGACATACGTGACACTCGCTTTACAGAATATATCCGTATAAAATAGATGCCAAAAAAACATTTTGACCGTCTTCATCTTGCTTTTCTTGGAATTAGAAGTGACACGATTGGTTTAAGGTTAAGTACAGCTTAAGCTCGTTTAATACTACATTATATCCTTTAAGGTCGTTTAGTCTATAACAGTGTATGATCTTATTAATAAGTTAATTATATATATTGTATGTCAAATGATGATCTGCATTGTTGGAATGTAACTAAGTACATTTACTCAAGTAAAAAGTTGAGGTACTTGTACTTGTACTTGAGTATTTCCATTTCAGGCTACGTCATACTTCCACTCAAAGGTCAATGATGTCTTTTTTACTCTACTACATTTTTTTGGCCAACTTTAAGTTACTTTACAGATTCAGATTATTAATACAGAAGATAATTCAACTAATAAATTATGATGAACTATCATAATTACTGTACACTAGTGCGTAGCAGTGTATAAAGTAGTATCAGTCCCAGATGTACAAACTTCAAAGGTAATGTACACATTAATATATGAAGAGAGAGAACTTCATTCATCCCAATAGTTGGTCACCAGTTGCAATATGAAGTAAATAAAAGCAGAAATATAAAAATCCAAAATTGGCTAAACAATAATGTAACTTTACTTAGTGTTGGAATGTAAATGTACTCAGGTACGCTGAGCTAAAGTACACATTTGAGGTTCTTGTACTTTAATTTAATGTTTTCTTTTCATGACACTTGAAAAGAACAGTGTGGTATTGATACTTTTACTTAAGTAACGTTAAAGGGCCACCACTGAAAGTCACTTTAAACGTCACTTTAACTGCTAAATGCGTTAGTTGCACAGTGTATTTGCAATACAAATACACTGTGCAATAATAGTTATAACAGTTATTCTGTCCTTCTCATTTTTCTTTATTTTTATTTTTTTCTAGATTGTAGATTAATATTGAAGACATCCAAACTATGAAGGAACACATATGGAATTATGTGGTAAACAAACAAATGCTCAACAAACCAGAATATGTTTTATATTTTAGATTCTTCAAAGTAGTTGAATGAGAAGGTGTGTCCAAACTTTTGACTGGTACTGTACATATAATATTTCAGTTATTGTGGATTCTTAACTGTTTTTAATGCTTATTTATAATACTTTTTTGTTTTTTTTACTATGTCTCTTGTTTGCACTATACCCTATGCTGCAGGACTAATAAAGGATTATCTTATCTTATCTTAGTTAAGTTACAGTCAACAACTAACTAGCATTAAAGTTAACAGTTTAAATGAAACTACATGTTAAAGAGTCAGATGTGTTGCTTCTACTGTGATTCAGAAGGTTAAAGTCCACCAAATTCTCATTTAATATCATAACAATTGCAGCATAATAATGAATGAGACACTTGCAGAGTGAGAACTGACCTCAGAGCTGTTGTCTTCTTGTCAGCTGGTGTGAAACTCTGCAGACAAACACTGTGTGAGCACTTCTCGTTTGAAGTCCAGCTCCAAGCTCCTCCCACAGCAAAACACGTGTGTGCAGGTCGACCGGACACAAGATGGCGCCTGCGAGTCGCTCGAAGGCGCCATCTTGTGTCTTTAGAAATTATTATTATTTTTTATTATTTATTTTTTTAGCTGCGCAGCTGGGAATCAAATATATACGTTTGAAAATAAAAATAAAAATAAGAAATAAATATATAGTCGCCATTAGCGCTAAAATATATCAGAAAGGTCGAGTTGCATCATGGGTAATGTAGGCGCCAGGCAATGAAGAAGAAGCATGTTTGTAGTTCGCGAGGAGTACGTTACGTGATTAAAAGTACATTTATTTTTATTTATTTTTTAGCTGGGAATCAAATCTACACGTTGGAAAATAAAAATAAAAATAAGAAATAATTATATAGTCGCCATTAGCGCTAAAACATACACCGGAAACTCCCTCCTTCCCAACTGTCGGTGGCCGAGTTGCATCATGGGTAATGTAGGCGCCAGGCAATGAAGAAGAAGCATGAATGGTAGATGGTAACTCACAATTTGAGAAACTTAAGGTTAAGATAGGATGGAGTCTTGGTGTGTCATTTTGACCCAACCGTGTCTTGCCTTTCTTCAGCTCCCTTACAGCGCCAACACTAGATAACATTAGCGGAAAATTGGAGTCTGTTCACGTCAACAAAACGATCAAAAATCGCCACAACATGGTCCAACACAAAGTCAACATAAGTGTAGAAAAAGAAATGTAGGTGTATCTATAGTTTGTATGTTCCACATTTTATTGCAAGTCTTTCATGCAGTGGGGGACTTGCACTGGTCTGGTCTTGACCATGACTTGGTCTCAACCCCTCAAAGTCTTGGTCCCGTCTCGGTCTTGATACACTGTGGTCTTTCTCATGACTACTGATCTTCAGTAATTGCATAACGAGGCCAAGTCAAGTAAACTTTATTATTACCAACTTGGCCTCATCTCACTCTCTATACACTCTGAGGGGTTGAGACCAAGGTCTCGGTTAACTTGGTCTTGACTAGAACACAGTATTTGCAAGACGAGTCCACGTCAAGTAAAATGTATTTGAAACTAGTGTCACGTCAATGGAGCCATTTGAGACAGGTCAAGTCTTCAGTAACGAAGACATGGCCCAAGTAATCAGAGACTTGTCCTAGTCAGGTCTTGGGTCAAGGCAATTTCAAGTTTCAAGTCACTATAGTCTCAACTCAATTTAGATCAGCGTCTGAGGCTACAAAGCTTTAGGAAAACACTTCTTAAAAAGGCAACAAACAAGTCCAATTTTCTCAACGTTGATGCTTCAAGCCTCCAGAAAAGCATCAATTTACCAAATTGACTGAACACATTGTTTCATCTTCTGTTCCTCAAGAACTTATTTCCGTACGAGGCAGGTTTACACTTTAATAGTGTATATTAATGGCTCTCCTCAGCTTTTCTTTTGTCCCACAGATGATGTGTTTTTTCCCGTCACATGAACCATCTGCTGCTCGCGTTAGCACGGATCGATGCGATTTCAGGAGGCAACACTTCAGAGAGCGCAAAAAAAAAACATGGCTCAACGTTCACACTTCTTCAAACTGCCCATAGATCATCTGTATGAAAACTAGGTGAAACATTTCTGGAGAGCTTTCTCTCAGAATCACACCACAGGACTCCCATATGGAAGGATTTCTCTTCCTCAAACCTGGAAAACGACTTGTATCATCAGGCACGAAAATAGTGTCTGATCCTCATCACCCCCATTCTGTCAAATAAGAAGGAATAAGAGAAAGAAGAACAGGGAGACAAAGAGAATCATTGACGGGATGATGAGGAGCCGCAGGAGGCAACAAATGCTTCACATCGTCTTTTCTTCCTCTTACTGGGAAGTCTTTAAAGAACGCAGGGATCACTGAGCTGTCACCAGAATCTGATCGGGTTTCTGAGAAGTGGACCTCCTCACACAGCTGTGGACTACTATGAATGAACACTCTGCTGCCAGTTCATTAGGTACTACTCGCAAAAAACACGTAACAAGTACATAGACGTTGTTTGTTGCTGTAGTGTGAGTGTTGGAATGTAACTAAGAACTCAATATGGTACTTAAGTACACATTCAGGGTATTTCCATTTCATGCTACTTGTGCTCCACTACATCCCAGAGGTAAATATTGTACTTTTTACTACTACTCTTGCTGACCCATCAGTCCGTCTCTCTCTGAAGTCTCAGCCTGAGAAGGTGGGGGTGTTGGTGGATTATGAGGAGGGTCTGGTCTCCTTTTATGACGTTGATGCTGCAGCTCTTATCTACTCCTTTACTGGCTGCTGCTTCACTGAGAAACTCTACCCATACTTTAGTCCAGGTCTTAATGATGGTGGTAAAAACTCTGCCCCTCTGATCATCTCTCCTGTCAATCACACTGAGTAGAACAACCAGTTGATTTTCTTCAGCAAGACTCCTTCATTTAATGTAACAAATCCATATTATTGGTGATATACGAGGTAAACATTATTGATTTTTCACATTCTGATTAATGGGTTTTTGCTATTTTTTGCAAATGTTTTTCTATAATTTGTAACATTGCTACTACTCCAACACACAGATTTTAACACAATGAATGATATCATCTAATGTTGTCTTAATAATACTTATAACTGCATAACCTACCTTCAAGACTGTTTAATCAACAAAAACTAAATACTCATGAATAAGTACATTTGTACGTTGCTTAAATATCTGGGTGCCAAATCCAAATGTTTTGTTGTCTGATTATTGTAGATATAAGGTTTGCATGTATTGTTTTTCTTTACTTAATGGTTTTAGTTTTTATCATTTCCAATTAACAAACAACTTTAGTGATCACTGTCTGGTATGTATTTGGGGGTAAATATAAGATGAATTCTTAATTCATATTGGCACAAAATTAATCAACAAAATCAGATAATACAACATTCAGCTGCTGTGGTGTTTCAACGGAATAAAACTTAAAGTTTCCACTGGATTTGTTTCTTTTCTTTTTACTCAAGTAGGTACTTTTACTTAACTTTACTATTTCCATGTTCTGATACTTAATACTCCTCCATTACATCTCAGAGGTACATATTGTACTTTTTACTACATTTGTCTGACAGCTTTAGTTTCTTCTCAGAGGACAGTTTTTCATCCCCTTCCTGTCCAGGTAAAACCACGTATCTCCAGATGTGTTGATGTTGAATGTTTGTGATGAACTGAAGGATGAAGTGTTTCCTTTATGTGTTGAGAAAATCCTCCTACTTCTTCAGATAAATAAACTCTTTAAAAAGCCTCTTGGATCAGCTGGAAAATGCATCGTCACAAAGCTGAAAACAGACTGTTTGTTCTTTTTAGAGATACGAGGTTCTCACAGGACAGAGACGCTACAAACATGATGATCTTATAGAACATGATGATCTTATAGAACATGATGATCTTATAGAACATGATGATCTTATAGAACATGATGATCTTATAGAACATGATGATCTTATAGAACATGATGATCTTATAGAACATGATGATCTTATAGAACATGATGATCTTATAGAATATGATGATCTTATAGAATATGATGCATTGATGTAGATGAACTAGACAACAGGATATAAAGGAGTTAAAATGAAACAAACATTACTACAGCAGGTATATTATCCAGAAACATCAGATGTAAAATAAAACACTGACAGGGAACATTTTACTGCACTTTTTAAGTACCGTATTTTCCGCACTATAGGGCGCACTGGATTATAAGGCGCACTGTCAATGAATGGTCTATTTTCAATCTTTTTTCATATATAAGGCGCACCGGACTATAAGGCGCATTAAGCGAAACAAAACAGTCAGTCAGTCAAACTACATTACCCATGACCGTTAGCGGGTTGATGAGTTAATGATGTGGGACGGGGGAACGCGTGTTGTGTTTTCAGAGCGAATGCAGAGTGTGAAATAAAGCCGACGTTTATTTACTCCGTCCACAAAAAGCCTTTCTCAGCCCTTTTGTTTCCCACACTCCTACAATATATAAAATACTGACAGCCTTGAGTGTTCAGTCCGCGTCGTAAGCGTGTCTCTTGACAGGAGCCATGTTGGGTCCTTATACACACACACTGTAATGTGATGGTGAACCTTATACACACACACTGTGATATTATGGTGAACCTTATACACACACACTGTAATATGATGGTGAACCTTATACACACACACTGTAATGTGATGGTGAACCTTATACACACACTGTAATGTGATGGTGAACCTTATCCACACACACTGTAATGTGATGGTGAACCTTATACACACACACTGTGATATGATGGTGAACCTTATACACACACACTGTAATGTGATGGTGAACCTTATACACACACACTGTGATATGATGGTGAACCTTATACACACACACTGTAATGTGATGGTGAACCTTATACACACACACTGTGATGTGATGGTGAAGCACAGTGTGTATTACTCCGCGACGCTCCTGACTACGGTGGCCGTGATGCTGCTGCGGTGCGGCTTTGTAGTTTACTAAGTCTACTAAAACATGTTGACAGAGCGCCGTGTACCACACAAAACCGCTTCGCGGTCAGTAAGCACAACCAGAATTAATCCATATATAAAGCGCTCCGGATTATAAGGCGCACTGTCGTTTTTTGAGAAAATTAAAGGCTTTTAAGTGCGCCTTATAGTGCGGAAAATACGGTACATTTTGCTGATAAAACTGAAATACTTTTACTTCAGTAAGGTTTTGAACGCAGGACTCTTGCTTGTAGTGGTGTATATACTGATACTTTTACTGCAGTAAAAGATCTGGGTACTTGTTCCACCACCAGAAACACCTCTCAGTATAACGCAGTGTCACAGATGATTCTGACGGACAGCGATACTTTTCTTCTTCTTTTTTTCCAGAAATCAGGACGGTTTCTCAAGAGAATCCACAGACCTTGTTGTGAGCAGTTTTCATGTTGGAACTTTATTCATATTTTCAACCAAAGTAACTACTGTTGAGTTTTTGGAGCCATCTAGTTCCTTTTTTATAACAGAGAGAAAGAAAAACAATATCTCAAACAATCGGCCTTCAAGCCAAAACAATCTACATTTTTTTAAAGAACTACAGGTTTCAGGAAAAATATGTATTTTTGAAGGTGAACTGTCCCTTTAAAAAAAAGAAACTTCCTGTTTGACTATTGTATCTTGAGACAGACTTGACTGTCCTGTTCGGGTGCAACTAAATTTGCCAATTTGACCCAACAAGAGAAGAAAAAGAGAGAAAACAGTAGTGAAAGTATGTCTTGCAGTACAGCAGCAGGAACACCTATTCACACCAGACGGCAACCTCCGGTTCTGCCAAGTGAAGACAATGCGAAAGTGTCTTCAACCTGCATTCTCTCTCCTGTCCATCAGGGGGCGACTCCTCTGGTTGTATAGAAGTCTATGAGAAAATGACTCTACTTCTCTCTTGATTTATTCCCTCAGTAAACATTGTAAACATGAGTTTATGGTCTCAATCTCTAGTTTCAAGTCTTCTTCAACACAGCATGATGTTCATTTAGTAAATGATGCTCCATTTAGAGTCAAACAGACCATAAAGCAGGGTATGCTTTAGGGCGATTGACAGGTCGCTGCTAGAGACGTATAATTCGTCTCTACGTCACTCTACATTCCAAATATAATATCCAAGATGGCGACAGAACTCAAGGCTTCAAAACTTCAGTCCTCAAACCAATGGGTGACGTCACGATGACTATGTCCACTTCTAATATACAGCATATGATTCAAACGCGTTCTCTTACCTTGAACAGTCGCAGGATGTTGGCCACATGATGGACACGGAGCTGGCCGACGCCCCGATGACGCCCACCACTTTATCTGGCTTGGCGAAGATGGGCGAGTCTCCGTTGGCGCAGTGGACGTCAGAGCCGTCCCTCTCGATGAGCGCCTGCACGAAGGTGAGCGACTGCTCCAGGGCGTAGGTGTCGCGGGAACACGTGTCCAGGATGCGTGCGCCGAGCGTCACGTTGGGCAGCAGCTCCGGGTCCTTGTTGATGAGGTCGATGGCGAACAGCATGGCCTCCAGCCGGTGGATGCCCTTCTCTTTCTTCAGCCAGACGGATGGAGTGGGCGTACTCCTGCAGGGGCTGTTGGGAGTCCGCTAGCACGCCGGGTTTCTGGACGATGGTGGCTGCGGCAGAGCCCAGCAGCCAGCAGCTCTTCAGCATCAGCAGAGAGAAAACGCACTGGCCCGTGACGCCAGGGGGCTTTGAACCCCTCGCCATTTTCCGAGGAATTGGGCTGCGGGAAAAGGGTAGAGTGATGTAATCGAGTGATCAGCAAGTAGGTGGCGGTTGCGGGTAGTTTGATGTAGGATTGTAGGATGGGACAAGCCGGACCATGGGGTCCCCCCGTCACCCAGGGAAGGGTCAACCACAGTGGGTGGTCCCACCTACCAACACTGACCCAGGGGTTCTCCTGCGCTACTGGTTCCGGTGTCGGACATGGTGGTCTGAAGACGTGCAGCTTCACAGTCTGAGCAGCTCCAGTTTCACATTCTACCTTTAACCTGTTGGGAGATTCAGACAGAGGAGGAAACAATCAATACGTGATCAATAAACCAGAGAATTTATTTATGGAAAAATGTACTTTACTTAACACATCTGTATAGAAGTAACTCTGCGTTTAAATATAAATCAAAAACCTTTCCTGCCTCCAACCAAAGAAAACCTGACGCCAAGGTATTAAACTAGTGAAAAGTGTGGAACATATAACACCAATAAGGTCAATTGTTGAGATTTTATTGATTAAAATCAAATCCCTCAAGGGTCAGACCCTGTGCTACATACTTATAACAACTTAAGAGTATCAAATAGGACATGTAGAAATAATAATAGTATAATGAAAATGTATTTTACGCTACGGCCAGGTCTCTTCTCTTGCTCTGACATGATCTCAGTATTTCTAAAAATCTGTTTGTGCAAAAGCTTTGAGGACAGATTTCCAACCAGGACTATAAAAACAATAAATCTAATAATGTTAGATCTTGATCTGGCTCATAACATATCTTACATCACATTGAAAACCTTCTGTCAGGGGAAGTGCCCCCATGAAGACGTGTAAATGTTGATATCAAACTCTTTGAACAATGTCTATGTATCAGGAAATCAGATGTGACAGTTGTTTAAGCTGTAAAACGAGTCTGTCCTCAGGAGCTCGCTGAGTTTTATGTAGTTGATTTATGTTTAATATATTGTTCTTTGAGGTCCTTGGATCTGAAGAAATACACTATGGTTCAGAAACTGCTGAAACTTCCTGCTGCTCAGTCACAGACTGTGCCTCAGGTGGATCCGGAAAGGTTGTGAAAACATTTGCTTTGGCAGAAATGTGCAGACTCTTACACATTATTAAAACAAACACAAATGCAATTGGATGATCACGGTGCTCTTTGTCTGATGTGGGAAGTAGGCACATTGTCTTTGGGTGATCTGAATGTACGTTGATTTAGTCTTTAAAAGTAATTTAAACACACATCGGTTTTACCTCAAAGTACTCGTTGTCCACCATCTCCCCGGTTTCCATGGTGACTCTAGGTGTCAGGTAGTCGAGGGCCAGAGGGTCCAGGAGGCCGGGGAACGGTCCCGGTCCTTCAGATGAGTCAAAACACCAAAAACAATTCTCAATTTGCACGACCATAATACTGTTTATTTCTGCTCGAAACACTTTTGAGTGTCTCCTGCCTTCCTTCTTTTTTACTTTTGAATCCAACAGTCTCAACTAACTGAAGCTGAACTTGGTTAACTTTCATGGTTGATGGTCATCCACGTCACATGAAGGTCCCTCCGGAGTTCCACCCAAAAAGAGACCGCCCTCCAGACTCTGTTCTGGTCCTACTGGAGGGGAGGAAGAGGGTCGCAGTGAGTCCATCCTCTGTAATCGGGATTTGTTATCGATTGGTTTCATCTGAACAGCTCTGTCCTTGTTGGCCTACCTGAGCCCAGGTTTGCTGTCTGGAACTGGTCTGAGGCTCCTTAACTCACCCCAGAATAAGTCCCGTCCAGACTGGGATCCTCAGAAAATGTAGTGGAAAGGGTATAAAAAAAACAAAATATTTTACTGAATTTCAAGTTAAATTACCAGTTTTAATCAATTTTACTTTCATCAAAACTATTGACATTTAAAAAAAGCTTTTTTTAATGTCTTCCAACTTATCCTGAGAACATTTCAGACTGTTAAATAAAAACTGACTTGCCTAGAACTCATTTAGAATATTATTTGAGTTATCCATATTTGAAGAGAAACATATCAAAAGGAGCTTAAATTATTCATGAAACTTTGCACAAAGGCTTAAATATTAACTCAAGGTCCCTGAAAATTCTCAGTTCCAAGCCACAGTTTCCCTTAAAATGCATATTTATTTCTTAAATTGCTGACAGATGCAGAACCTTTTGGCTTTCTTCTTCAGGTTTGTTGTGTTTTAAACTGACAGCTGTGTTTTATTTAACCGTCTGAAGGTCGGCCTCACAGTCTGGAGCTTCAGTCTCCTCCCACAGTAACATCATTCTGTCTGGAAACAAGATGCCACCTTTAAGGCACCAAAACTGCAGATTTAGTCAAAGCACACTCCGATATTTTATGGAATAAAAGTATTGGCGTACTCACCTGTTTATGTTTAAAAGTATAAGTATCATGAACTTCTGGCTACACCAAACATCATAGCTGGATGTGGCCAGGTGTGGTGTGTCGTACTTGTAAAGTCCAAGTGGGATTATTAATTATTAATTAATTAAAAGCACAACCAGCTCTGCTCCCAGTAGACCACACATACCAAAAATCTGTGCAATATAAACTATCTGTGCAATACAATAATTATTCTATTCTGACTGTATATATAATATTTTAGTTAATGTGGATTTTTATTTTTCATTTTCATTTATTCATATTTTTTTACTTATTTAATATTTATTGACTGTTTTTATTACTTATTTATAATACTAGTTTTGATCTTGTTTTATTTACTATGTCTGTTGTTTGCACTACACTCTCTGCTGCTGTAATCCTGTAAATTTCCCCGCTGCGGGACTAATAAAGGATTATTTTATCTTAATTTAATACAGCTATTCTTCATCTTCTTCAAGAGTTTGTGAAGTTACTATTGAAAAGCTCTTCAAAGCTATTTAGGCTACACTTTATTTTACAGGTCTTACAATATCATAATCTTCAACAGATATTCAGGCTTAAGCATTGGAGATTTTTTTAAATTTATGTACGTTTTTTAAACTAAAGCAAACTAGTGTCTGGGCGTGTATGTAGCAGTGCAAAGTATCTTTATACAATGATTTGTATGCTTTTTTTAAGAAAAGTTACTCCTCATTTTTTGTGCAATTTCCCACGAAAGCCAACAACACGTGTCAATTTTCGCCCGTTACATGCATACAGTCTTTTCAAAATAAACTTCCGTCTTCACAGGTAAAAACTTGTTTAGGTTAAACAACGTGTTTGGGTTAAAATAACCACGGAAGGGCCGTTACTGGAATACGCAAGTTACGTGACAAATAAATCAAAGTTAAGTTCTCGTTTCACACGAACGGAGGTCTCCTGGCTGAAAGATTGTTTTATTAGTATGCATTTATTATACTTCCTTTTTCATGATTACATGGAATAATTTCCAAAAGAAATTCGTGAATATCTATGAATAACGGCACTTTATTCTTTTTTAGGTATAGCTACAAATGGTGGATGAGACCAGCCTGAGCAGTGCAGTGTAGAGTTTCGGGTATTTGTAGCTGAATAAATAGTTCAACTCCTCGTGACCGAAAGCTGAGCAGAGAGTCAAGAAAACCACGAAAGGTCAGTAGATGGGATTCAAAATATTATGCAGTGTGCTGCAGAAAAGTGGGAGATTAGCCGCGGACAGACACAGAGGTGCAAACTCACTCACTCACTCACACAGACATAGAACATTATCACATAGCGAAGAAAATAATATGAAATGTGCTTATATAAATAACATGCTACAGCAATTTTTCAAAGAAATTATATTTTATTGAGTTTGAACTGCAGTTCAATTACACAGAGGAATTTGATGTGTGAAAAACCGTAACTATGATTTTTATTAATTTATTGATGTTATGAATTTATTACAGAATGCAGATTAAAAAAAAGGTTTCCTCAACTGATCTCTGTCTTTATGAATTGATCCACAGAAAAAGTAACTGCATTTTGATGATTGAATAATCAGTTAAATAAACAATTCTCTGCTGTCGGCTTCTCCAGAGAGAGGATTTGATGGTTTTTCTCTGATTTTTCTATCACAGCAAACTGAATATCTTTGGACGCTTTTTTCCAAACCAATGAAACAGTGAGTACATTCAATCTCAAAAGGAAAAGGCGCTAGATAACATAAAAACCCTGAAGATGGAGGGGGGGGGTAAAACCACATTACGAGGTGGATGAGATAGTATTCCAAATCAGATATATACATCTTGACTGTGTCCAGTCAGATGTCTAAGAGAACTCCTCATATATCTGAATGTTTTTTCATGGTTTTACAAAGTCCTCTTTACTAATAGATGTTATTTATTTGAGTAGATGGAGAGCAAAACGCTGAACGATGGTTCAAACACAATGACAACTGAAAGAGACAAAGATCCCTCTGAGCTACAGTTGTATAAGAAGAGAAGAAATTAAAACTAAAAGCTTAGATTTAAACAGGAACAACTTCCTGTTTCAAGGTCAGGTCTTTCACAATAAAGCAGCAGATAACGAGCTGGAATTAACAGACAAGGTTTTGCTTCATCAAAGGCTCTTCTTCAAACTTCATAATAGAAACAGAAAGTTAGTCTAGAGTTAGCTCTACTGGAATATCAGCTGAACAAATCACAGTTCAAACCACTTAAGAGTAAACCATAATTAAAGTTCAACAAGTACAACATTTGTCGTCTACATTATATTGTTTTTATCTCTGTTAAAAGAGTAATTAATAAGGAAAGAAAAGAAACATCAATATAGCAGCGATTCCAAACTTGTAAACTTGAGTCTATGTATGAAATACATTTTCCTTTTTAAATCATTTTGTAATCTATGATTCTGATAAGTGATATATAGATAAACTCTAATATTATTACCGGATATTATCTTATATAGTTAATCATCTTTTGGAACATTTCGTATCAATCAAAGCCTGAAACGTGAGTCATGTGATATTCTCTAAGGGGATAAATAAACATGACTTCTACTTCCTGAACCCGAGGCTCCCTTAGCAGTCCTTCCCCGACGTATAGATGTTGCCTTGGTTACAGGTTGGAAAATGAAGTTGCACCAGGGCTTGAGCCGCCGAACAGATTCTCCTTCAGAAAGACCAGCGTCTTCCTCCAGGAGTCTTCCTGAGCGCGAGAATGTGCCACCAGCTCTCCGCCCCACAGAACGATCACTGCAAAGACAACAGACAGATGAAACAGACGTCACACCTCCAAACTCAAGTCATGCACAACGTTAAGACACATACACGTTAAAGTGTATCTACCTGTCATCAACTTTAACGGTCAATTAAATCTGTGAACTCCAGCTAAGATGTCACTGAACTAAAAGTCTGCTCCTCTACTTCCTGTCGCATATTGGCTCCAAACTAAAAACATATTATCCAGATACTTAATATCAGAATTAACAGAGGACTTTGTGTTCTTCTCTGAACCCCTTTGGCTAATTGTCTTTAGCTTAGCATCATCTGTTCTATTTTGTGTACTTCTTTAGCCCTGTTACCTTTATGAGAGCAGGTGTCCTGTTAAGAACCAATCAAAACATTACATAAAAAGAGAGACTGAACCCCATTTAAATAAGTAAAGCCTGTGATATATCTCACGCTGCTTGGCATCATCCTTAGACTTTAAAACCTACCATAACTAAAAATAAACCTTTGAGGACACTATAAGGACCTGCAGGAACCCAGTGCAGGTGTACCTACTTGTCTGAGGTTTGGCGGAGACTGTTCTGAAGGTGCTGGCTCGGGCGAACGGCGTGAACGGAGGTTCAATCAGGTGACCGGCATTCGGGTACGACAGGACGGTCAGCAGGTGATCGTTCCCCGCCCGCTGCACCATCTCCTTTATCTGGACAACAGGAAGTAAAAAAAAAAAAAAAAAAATCATCTCATCTCTGGACCCAGCTTGTTATTAAAACAGGATGCCGTCGCGTCAGTAAACTCACGTCCATTGCAGACTCGTAGGCGGGCCAGTTCTGATCGTCCTCCCCCACAACCAGCAGCAGAGGACACTGGAGTCGTCCCACCTGCTCAAACACAAACAGCTTTTATACTTAAACCTGCAGTTTGGACTTTTATATATAAACCTGTGTCACATGTGGAATCACGAATCTTTGGATGTTTAATTCATTACTCAGTGCTAGAATTAATTCACAAATACTTTCCATTATACTCCCAGATGTTGCTCTGTTGAGAGCGTTGTGGAGGCAATATACATGTTCTGAATTTTGCATTGAGCCCCATTTACTTCGACAACTGACAGAAATCTATTATTTTGAAAAGTTTTTGTCCTCTAAAAATGTCTAATAAATCATTTTAATCTTGCACAATAAAATCCACAAATGTTTTCTGTATCACATGTGAAATAAGTTGCATTTATTGGTTCCTCATTTATTTAACTTGACAATCAAAATACTACCAAGAAAACACATGAAACAGTTGTTCACCTGTTTTGCTGTAAAGGAACAAAAATATATTATGGGCTGCCATGGTAGTTGAGTGATTAAGTGTTAGCTACAATGTTTATAGTTTAATTCTCGCCAGGAAATATTGTACGATTAAATAAAGGGAAATATCCCATTAAAAAAAAAGAAATTGACTGAAAACACAGTTTAAAAAAATATAAAATGAACTTTAAAGGAAAAGTTAGAGAGGAGTTTTGTCTGGTGGTACTCACCTCCATTTTCTGTGAGGGGTCGGTGGGGATGGGCAGCAGCAGATCTCGCCAGATCACTTGGTTCTCCTCGTTCAATCGAGTCTTCTCAGCATTTCTGATAGGACAAAAAAAAAGAAAGATAATAGCTTCATAGAAAGCTCAAAGTTTGTTGATCACAGAAAGAGGAAAGATCGTCATGGGTTCATTCTCTGGGGAGCAGGAAAGTCATCAGCACATTTAACAAGAATCTGACCCATAGAAGTTGAGTTGTTTAGCAAAAATTCTGAAAGTACCTGAAGTCAGTTCAACTTACTGAAAGAAGAAAGTTATCATTTGTTTCAAAGATCCGTCGACCGGCTGCACATGACTCCCACTAATACACACTGCACACCTGAGCTGGGAGACCACACACACACACACACATAAAGGTTAACACATGATCAGCTGAGACAGAAACATGATATCTGAACTCATGTTAACGGACGAGAAAGATCCAGTAAGTGACACAGAAATGAAAGACTACAAAATCCAAATGGCTCCTTGAGGCTCCTGAAGCCAGTCGATCTCCATAAACCTCCAAGTTAAACCAACTTTAGGGCAGAAATAAAGATGTTTGACTTCTGGTATGAAATTTTTTTCATACCAGAAGCTGGCCGACGATACTCTTTGCCTACTTTTGGAATTAATCATTAGGCTGCATTCACATGGAATCAGGCAGACGGAAAACTGGATGTTATGCAAGTTTGACAAGTAAGGGCTGTCAGACCTTAAAATATTTAAATCAGGAGAAACTTCAATAAAATTTAACAATATTTTATTACACATATGAAATTAATATATAAAGTCTTTGGCGATTGGACTCCATGGCGAAACCGTCTAACAGAGGGGCAGTGATGCTGAAGTCAGACAGGTACAATCCCCCATAAAGAGAATTATTTTATATAAATATATAAAATAAATAACTTATCAACTGCTGCAGAGAACTCCTAAGCAGAAACAGAAGATTAAATGAGCTTATATGAATTGGAGTTTGGCCAGCGATTTAAGAAGGGTCAAGTAAACCATAGCAAAGGATAGGGTAGGGTCTAGATAGACCGCAGACAGGGATAGGGGGGTCTCAATGGACCGCAGAAAAGGATAGTGAGGGTCTAGATAGACCACAGTAAAGTCTGGTGGGATCTTGACAGATCACAGAATTGATAGCGGTGGTCTCGACAGACAGCAGGAAAGGATAGGTGGGGGTCATGTTAAACCGCAGAACAGAACAGTTGTGGTTCAAGTAAGAAAGCAGCACAGGACAGTTGTGGGTCATGTCAGACCGCAGAATAGGACAGTTGTGGGTCATGTCAGACCACAGAATAGGACAGTTGTGGTCAAGTGAGAGGATAGGATAGGGGGGTAGAGTTAGACCAGAGAGAGATCAGATAGTAGAGAGAGATCGGATAGTCCCCCAAACTGGATAAAGGAGATGTTTGACCGAATTTGAGATAAGCGGTCCTTCTTGACCAGGTCATGTTTGACCAGCAAATTAGAAATTTAGGTCACTCAGACCAGGTCACTGCCGACCAGGAAATTAGAAATTCGGGTCACTCAGAACAGGTCACTGCCGACCAGGAAATTAGTAACTGGGTCCTCGGGACCGGGTCACATTCCGACCGGGAAATGGGAAACAGTCACGTTAGACCGGGAGATTGAGTAACGATAGAACAATAGAATGCGAGAAGTAGCTTTGGTGATAATATAAAGGAAGGCTTGACTAAGATAATGGTATCCCATGCTATTGGACAAATTACATGACTAATTATATATATATATATATATATATATATATATATATATATATATATATATATATATATATATATATATATATATATATAGGGATGACTTGCTTGCCGAATTTCTGATGGCCAAAGAGGGAGTAAAGCTTTGTTTAAACTCGCACTTGCGACGCATGCAAGCTCCAAGCATTAACGGAGCCGTTTAAACTCTTTGCTCTATTTTTCTCTACAAAATGCCAGAGAGCATACAAGCAAATGACCTGTGAGAATGGGTGTAACCCATAGAATGTAGGTGTAACCGACAAAAGCCATAAACCAACCTCCACAATGCTGAGGAGGGATTGTAATTATCTGTAGGCATATCTCATATTCATGGACAAATTATTATTTTTTATATATATTTTTTTTTTTTTCACGTCAAGTAATAAATGCATTTTAAAGAAACAAAGGTGTACTATCCTGTTAACTATTTGATTTGACTTAAATATTATATTAAATATTTACTTAAAATGTAGACTTTTAAGAACTCCCATTCATAAAGCTTTTAAAAGTGAATTGGCTTTCTTTCTATAATACCCAGATGTGTTTCTTGTGTTTTATCAGTGAACTATTTGTGACAGTCACGTGATCTAGCGGGCGACCACTGCTGGCCTACGCACACCACTCGCCGGCCGTGATTACGTCATCATCTGGCGTGCGCGCACGCCTCGCGCTGGCTTCACTACGGTGAGTGTAAACTAAGCTTAACTGTTGCTTAGTTATGTATTTTATATTTATTTTTTTCTTTCTCTGCGCGATGAGATTCCTAATCTCGCGGATGTGCTCTAACTTCGTGGCTGGAAGGGACGCTTTCATATGAACTGAATGGAGAGTGATGCCCAGGAACTTGACCCATGGATTTTTCCTCTGTCCGGTAAAAGCAGCGGCAGCAGAAACAAAGTTCTAGTTTTTAGCGGCTCGGAGTTGCAGCGTTTCTTGGTATTGAAGGCGAGCATCGATGGTGTGGATGGAGCTAACCCACAACTGCTGCGTGGAGATGACGGCGTTGTCTGCCAGGAGTTGCCGGTCGAGAAAGAGTACGGGAATCGACTTACTTCGTCTTCGCCTGCTGAGCTTTGGCTGAGCCTGATTTCCTCGTCTTTACGCATGGCGCGGGAAAGATCAACTGGATTGCGTCTAACTGTAGATTTACTGCTCGCGGAGCTGGGAGAGAGGAAGGAATGCTGCTGGTAAACCACTGCGATCATCTAGCTGAGCCAGAGGCTTCATGCTCGTCTGAAGGGGAGCCGCTGCACAGCGCTACCAACTGCTCCTACACCGGCCGCCCGCAGGCTGAGTGCCGGCTCCGGCTGAACATTGATATTAAGTCCTGACTTGGATCCGATATCGTCTCAGTTACCAACAACAAGATGTAGAAAAGGGTAAGGAAATGCATCCATTCTTATCTGATCGTGCTGAAATAACAACTGACAGCAGCAGAGAGGAGAACATTTTTAAAGTTGGACAGCAACAGTGTGATTGGCTTAAGGAAACCGTGGCAGACTCTGGTTGGTTAACTTTAAGTGAAACCCACAATCAGCTGATAGAGTAGTCACGTGGAGAGAGTGACTGGGATTAAGAATGACAAGGAGCGTAAAGATAGTATTCCTGACTGAATTTACGCTAAGCTTCATTTAAACTGTTCGCCATCCACTGCGGCGAAAATTACAACCGGATGTCAGGTTGAAAGTTGCGAAAGTTTGCAATAGAATAATAAGAGAAACCTCAATTGTTATGCATTTCTAGAATAAATATATGAAATAGTAGACCCGAAATAATTTAGTTTAATATATATAGTTCCATCACCATAGCAACATATTGCCGTGAGTTGTTATGTGTGTTTCCTTTTTTGCGTTCGTTCTTTCGGACTGTTTGTTTGTTTTTTCTATGCTGTCATAAAGGACTTGTCCGTTTGTCGTCATTTGTCTGTCTGATTCCATGTGAACGCAGCATCGGTCAGAGCCGCTCACTTTGAGCCTCAAAGCAGGTTTTAAAAATGTCAACTAGTGTAGATACAATAAGCCCCACCTTAAAAACTTGGGAGTAAATGGCCATTCTGAGGGTGACACAGGTGCCGAAGGAAAGGCCCAACATGGCGATCCTGCTGCCGAGGATCTGAGGATGCTGCTCCAAGACTCTGTAGGCCGTCTGAAACAAGGAACACGTCAGAAAAAAAAGGTGTCACAGAGCGTTGGTAGATCTGTTTTTAAAAACATGATTAGTATCATCATATACATACATGAAATGTGATCTCTCCATTTAAAAGGGATAGTTCGGTGGCAGCAGTAAAACGTATTTGAGATGGCTAAGAGAAATGATCCATGATGTTTTTATCAATGGAGTCTCATGGCTTTAAATAGAGGATTGATAAGTGTTGCTTTCAGTTCAGTTCCCATTTGGAAAAAGGCTGTCCTACCTTGAGACAAAGATATAAAAATATTCTAAATAAAGAGTACATTTAAATGGATATAGATTGTGTTTTTAGTTGACCTTCCTTTTAGGTGGTTAAAACACGTTTGCTGCTGCCCCCGTCCACAGCAGTATTTTACTTTGCTCTCAAGTTTTTTCTCCTTCTTGTTTTTTATCTACAGTAATACATGACTATGGATAAGAAGTTCATACAAGCCAATGTCAAAACACCAGAACTATCCCTTTAACTGGGCCTAAGCATTTTAGGATCAGTGGTCTGCTGTGAGCTTTGTACATGTTTCTGCATTTTCTATGCGCCCTATATCCTTTTATCTGACTTTCAGCATTAGATGTAAACAAAACTTGTGACAGCTATATAAAGTTAACCTGATACATTGTTCATTGGCAACACATTTCCATAAACTTGCTCTCATTGTGTCTCGGTAGTTTTACAGGCTGCTGTAATCTGGGTTTGATCTTTGACTCCCAGCTTTCCTCTCAGTTGGGAAATCATGTTTAAAGAAACTGTCAGTTAGGTTATCTTTGTCTTATTTACGTCTTGCAAACAGTATTCACACATCTGTCCTTGAAGAGAGAGAATATCTGTGTTGATAACCCTCAGATTTGTCTTTTTTTTTTTACTATCAAAGGGTTTTCCTTATCTGAAATGAGCATTCAGGGACAGAGGGTGTTGAACCCTCCCAGACAATTTTGTAATTTGGGATTTTTTTGGGGCTGTATGAATAAAAGTGAATCTGACTTGTCACTGCTGGACAAAAGTGGCTCTGTGTTCAGAAATTTATCAAAAACTATTCCTGGCCAACATCCTGGTGCCAAAGTGTAAAAATTGGCAAACGTTTATAAATATATTACACCACTAGAGGTTAATCTTTGATGTGGAGATTTTATTGATTAAAATCAAACCCCTGTTCAGGAAGGGACCAACAATACGACCTCTTTTTTATATTTTTTATCACTTCCTCCAGTAATGTTTAATTTGTACACATCATGGTGTCTGCAGAAAAGACTTTGAACCTACATTGATCAACATTAACCTGCCGTTACTTGACTCTGTGTGTCTCACAGCCAAAATGAATGATCATCACAGAGATGCAGGCAACACTTCATGATCGCCCTGTGTCTTCTGTTATCTTGTAAATTTCCCCGCTGCGGGACTAATAACGGATTATCTTATCTTATCTTATCTTATCTTGCTTTGAGTTTACATTTCATGCACAAAAATGTGCGTGCACCGAAGCAGACTCTCCTTCGATCTGTGGATTATTTTCCTGGCACTCCAAAAAACTGTCCTATGATCGGAAAATCAGGGCTAAAGTCCAAAAGTGTGAAAATGTGATAAACGTTATATCTTTGGTTGAGTGGATATTTAAAGATGTCACCTCTGGCTATCGAAGAAAAATAGACATTTCACTAGTTTCTAACATTTTCCAGACAAAACAATTTATCTGTTAATCAACAAAGGAATCGGCAGATTAATGGATTAAGAAAAGACTCAGTAGTCTTCTCATGTGTAAAGAATAAATTTGGCTTTAATGCTGTTAAATGAAGAAATATATAAATTAATAATTCGCTTTAATGTTTCGTTTTATTATTGGTTTACTATCTTATTTTATTTGAATATACTATTTTATCTTTATCTATTCCATTTGTTTTTATTTATTTTATTCATTTTGTTGATTCTCACTTGTTATTTCATTGTATTTCTTAGTTTAGTTTTATCCTATTGATTGTTTTTATTGTTTCATCTTTTGTACTGTTTTATCTTTATCAGGGTGGAAGTCTTAACTTAGTTTGTTCAAGCTTTCTTTTGTTTAATTGTCTTGCTTTTGCTGCCTTGTCAGTCAAAGCACTTTGTAATTATTATTATTATTAGTATAATAATTAAAAAAACAATTCAACAGATCCCTTCACTTATATCTAATTCCTGGTGGAGTGGAGGACATTGTTTGGGCTACACCAGTGTGTAGTGAAACCGAATACAACACCACAGAAGAAGAGCTGTGAGAAAGTGGAAAAAACATTACATTTCTTAGAAAGTTTCAGCGCTCATCGCTTGCTCTAACATGTTCTCATTATATCTTAATATTTTTCCTGTCTATGGCCCTGAGGTTCATGAAGGTTCATGGAGGGACTAAAATGCTCCGACTTTAATGTTTTAAGAGACGTGTGTAGAAACATTATATGTGTGTTCTGAGCAAAGGTGTTTTAGATCAGTTTTACCTCAAAGTACTCGTTGTCCACCATCTTCCCGGTTTCCTTGGTAATTTTAGGTGTCAGGTAGTCGAGGGCCATGGAGGCGATGCCGTGGGAGGCCAGCAGCGCTGAGCGGTACTCCACCAGCTGTCCTCCACCCCCCCACAGGTCCAGGAGGCCGGGGAACGGTCCGGGTCCTTCAGACGAGTCATAACACCAAAAACAATTCACAGTTTATACAACGATGGTGTCGTTGAATTTTTTTAAAGCAAAATGTCAAACTATATCTGGTTTAAGCTTCTCAGTTATGGGAAGCCAGAGGAGACCTCCCTCCAGACTGTTCTGGTCCTACCTGAGGGGAGGAAGAGGGTCGCAGTGAGTCCGGCCTCTGTAATCGGGATCCTGCGGACGCCGGGCGCCATGTACCAGCGCTCCACCACCACACCGGCCAGCGGCACCTTGTCCACGAAGCCCTCAGTCAGGTGACCCGGGTACACCAAGATTTTGACCTCCATGGGAGTCTGGACGTTCATCTTCCTCATCCTGAGGGATGATGGGAAAGAGTCGGGACTCTGATACTGATTTGGTTTTGATTGGTTTTATCTGAACAGCTCTTTCCTTGTTGGCCTACCTGAGCCCTGGTTTGCTGCCTGGAACTGGTCTGAGGCTCCACATTAGACCCATCTGTTCAACCCCAGAATAAGTCCCGCCCAGACTGGGATCCTCGGAAACTGTAAGGTACAAATCATGAAAAATATTTCACATTTTGAAATTCATTCTTTACCAAACCGTCACATAATTTTATGACTAATTGTGTTTGGCTGCACGAAACTTAACGACGCCTGCAAACATTTAAAAAAATAATTTTCCAGAGTTTCAAAGGTCTAGGTATTGAACCAGGTACCGTTCACAGTCCCGCTGGCGTTGGCGGTGTAGTGAGCGAACGCCTCCCAGCTGTGTCCGTCTTCACACTGGTAGAGGGCGTAGACGGTCAGCTGGAAACCCGGGAAGACGTTCTCGACTAGGACGATAAACTTCTCGTCCATGAGCCCTCTGGACGGCTGGACCGACAGCTTCACACAAGTACGTTTCCTGTCCATCCTGAACTGAGACATAAATAACCAGAGACAGATATTACAAAAAAATGTAACTAAAACTGTTAGATACCACGAGAGGGACGAGAGGAACCTTTATTTCCTAATAATGGAAGATGGTAAATTCAGTTAACCGGAGTGTTATTATATTTATCTAGAATCTACCTTTTATTAAAGTGCCTAAAACCATGTCACCACACTATTTAGAATATTCTAGACAGAGATACAAAAAAAGACATAAATACATGGTCTTATACAGTAGGTTGACCAAAGTACCAATTTTTTTGTTTTCCATAAAGAATTTGACCTGCACTTAATTATATTAATATATAATACAACCCTATTTAATTATCTTGTTATTTTCTTATTTACAGTACCAGTCAAAAGTTTGGACACACCTTCTCATTCAATGGTTTTTCTTTAGTTTTAGTTTTTTCTACATTGTAGATTAATATTGAAGACATCCAAACTATGAAGGAACACATATGGAATTATGTGGTAAACAAACAAATGCTCAACAAACCAGAATATGTTTTATATTTTAGATTCTTCAAAGTAGTTGAATGAGAAGGTGTGTCCAAACTTTTGACTGGTACTGTATATATAATATTTCAGTTATTGTGGATTCTTAACTGTTTTTAATGCTTATTTATAATACTTTTTTTTTGTTTTTTTTACTATGTCTCTTGTTTGCACTATACCCTATGCTGCAGGACTAATAAAGGATTATCTTCTCTTATCTTAGTTAAGTTACAGTCAACAACTAACTAGCATTAAAGTTAACAGTTTAAATCAGGGGTGGGCAATTATTTTTCCCAGGGGGCCAAATGAGCAACTGAAAATATTTTGGAGGGCCGGGCCAAAATGCCGAACTCAATTATGCATAATATACATTCTATTTCTATATAAAAAGCAGTAAATGGCATTGTTTTGACCGCTGGTAAGAGTGTATGTTATTATTTGGCAATTAAAAGGTGAGGTTAGCTTTCAAAAATATCATTTATTCAAATAGAATTTCCAAAATGATAAACAAAATGTGAAACATTTGACTCATTTTCAGTCACATTAATAACAAAGGGCATTTTGAGTTTCATATACTATTGAAACAAGGATTTTCTTAGCTTTCTAAAGACATCACATCATCTTTGTAGCCAAAATAAACAAGACATGTCACTGAACTGTGTAACTGTGTAAAGAAAAGTGTCCCAGTTTTGTAGCCTTTTTGACTTTACATGCCTATATTAAACATTTAATGTTTTCAGAACTGTGCAAAAAAAAAAAAAGAAAAGAAGAAAAAGATCAAGTGTCCCATTTCACTTGTTATATTTCCACATTTTAGTGTTCTTCAGTTCTTTTTTTTTACTGTGCATCTCTGGCTGCATGCAAGCTCTTTAACATGTAGTTTCATTTAAACTTTAAATGAAACTACATGTTAAAGAGTCAGATGTGTTGCTTCTACTGTGATCTCTGGATTCAGAAGGTTAAAGTCCACCAAATTCTCATTTAATATCATAACAATTGCACCATAATAATGAATGAGACACTTGCAGATGTAGTAGTAGTATTTTGTTGTTGCGTTATATGTATTGAATAACAGTAAATTCCCGCAGCTACTAAAGTAGACACTGTTATTTTGAAGGGGGAAGTGGAGTGGGAGTTTTATTTTGACAATGACGCTTCCATGGGGTGGAGCTCCTCTTGGGAAGGTACGCACTTTTATTCTGACTTTTATTAAGTTGTAAATAACATCAGAAGTTAGTGTACATGTCATATAAAGTTGTTTTATCCAGACATTGTTTTGTTTCCACAATTGCAGGTATGTGAGTTTATGTATGTCTTGTTGTATTATTTTCTTAATGTCCAACACGTACGTTAGATTGTTTAATCTATGTAAAGTGTATTTACTTTATTTAATCTTATTTATGTTGATTACTTTATTTAGTTTTAGTGATAATTAATGTATATATGTTCATTGAGGGAAGGCGATGAGCAAGCAGCCACTTCATCCAGACATTGTTTTGTTTCCATAATTGCAGGTATCATATATATGCTGGAGGTCAGTGTGGAAGACAAACTCTGAAAAGCCTGTTATTGGTTTAGCTGTTGCTGGACAGACAATAAAAACAATTGTAAAGATGTATTTGAAGTGTGTCTTGAAAATACATTCACAACGCAGAAGTAAAGACACTACAAATAGTGAGAACTGACCTCAGAGCTGTTGTCTTCTTGTCAGTTGGTGTGAAACTCTGCAGACAAACACTGTGTGAGCACTTCTCGTTTGATGTCCAGCTCCAAGCTCCTCCCACAGCAAAACACGTATTTCTCAATACCAAGTATGGCCAAGTCTGAACTTGCAAATATCATATCTCTCTCTCTCTCTCTCTCTCTCTATATATATATATATATATATATATATATATATCTATATATATATATCTCTATATATATATATATATATATATATATATATATATATATATATATATATATCCTCTCTGGACCTCTCATATATCTATATATATATATTTATATATATATATATATATATATATAGATATATATATATATATATATATTTATATATATATATATATATATATATATATATATATATATATATATATATATATATCCTCTCTGGACCTCTCATATCTCTCTCTCTCTCTCTCTCTCTCTCTCTATATATATATATATATATATATATATATATATATATATATATATATATATATATATATCTCTATATATATATATATATATATATATATCCTCTCTGGTCCTCTCATATCTCTCTATATATATATATATATCCTCTCTGGACCTCTCATATATCTATATATATATATATATATATATATATATATATATATATATATATATATATATATATATATATATATATATATATATCCTCTCTGGACCTCTCATATCTCTCTCTCTCTATATATATATATATATCTCCTCTCTGGTCCTCTCATATCTCTCTCTCTCTCTCTATATATATATATATATATATATATATATATATATATATATATCCTCTCTGGACCTCTCATATCTCTCTCTCTCTCTCTCTCTCTCTCTATATATATATATATATATATATATATATATATATATATATATATCCTCTCTGGTCCTCTCATATCTCTCTCTATATATATATATATATCCTCTCTGGTCCTCTCATATCTCTCTCTATATATATATATATATCCTCTCTGGTCCTCTCATATCTCTCTCTATATATATATATATATATCCTCTCTGGTCCTCTCATATCTCTCTCTATATATATATATATATCCTCTCTGGACCTCTCATATATCTATATATATATATATATCCTCTCTGGTCCTCTCATATCTCTCTCTATATATATATATATATCCTCTCTGGACCTCTCATATATCTATATATATATATATATATCCTCTCTGGTCCTCTCATATCTCCGACAAACGTCGGCGCTGTTTTCAAACAGGCTCTATCTTGATAAATTGACCGCATATTTTAAGTCTTAACAACTACATTCTAGGTTAAAAAAATGTTAAAACTAAATTCCGTTACACAACAACAGCAGTATTTAAATCAGGGGTGGGCAATTATTTTTCCCAGGGGGCCAAATGAGCAACTGAAAATATTTTGGAGGGCCGGGCCAAAATGCCGAACTCAATTATGCATAATATACATTCTATTTCTATATAAAAAGCAGTAAATGGCATTGTTTTGACCGCTGGTAAGAGTGTATGTTATTATTTGGCAATTAAAAGGTGAGGTTAGCTTTCAAAAATATCATTTATTCAAATAGAATTTCCAAAATGATAAACAAAATGTGAAACATTTGACTCATTTTCAGTCACATTAATAACAAAGGGCATTTTGAGTTTCATATACTATTGAAACAAGGATTTTCTTAGCTTTCTAAAGACATCACATCATCTTTGTAGCCAAAATAAACAAGACATGTCACTGAACTGTGTAACTGTGTAAAGAAAAGTGTCCCAGTTTTGTAGCCTTTTTGACTTTACATGCCTATATTAAACATTTAATGTTTTCAGAACTGTGCAAAAAAAAAAAAAAAAGAAAAGAAAAAGATCAGCAAACAAGAGACGACAATGTCAGTTATCTTATTGAGAAACGACAGGACACAAGATGGCGCCTGCGAGTCGCTCGAAGGCGCCATCTTGTGTCTTTAGAAATTATATTTATTTTTTATTATTTATTTTTTTAGCTGCGCAGCTGGGAATCAAATATATACGTTTGAAAATAAAATAAAAAATAATAAATAAATATATAGTCGCCATTAGCGCTAAAACATACACCGGAAACTCCCTCCTTCCCAACTGTTTGTGGCCGAGTTGCATCATGGGTAATGTAGGCGGAGGTATAGAAGTTAGATGCTAATCAATATAACTCAAAACCAACTTGTAAAAAAAAAAAAAAAAATCAGAATCTTGAAGGTATAAATTAAATAAATTGGTATATTTATTTGATAAATGTAGTTTATCAAAAAGGGGAAATTATTGTGTGGTTTCCTGTTTTCATTAAAAGTCTAAAAAATAATCAGTTTTGGAGATGGATGGATGGATGGATAGGAAAATGTAAATTTAAATTTAAAATAACATCTGTTATATCTGATATATCATCTATGTAATAGTAATTAGAAGGGTAACAGCTCCTCTTACTAAAAGTGAAAAAAAAAATATATATATATATAAAGGTTAGACACCATAATTAACAAATACAAATTAATAAAATAAAAAAATCCGAACAGATGATAGTATGTTTGAATATATGATGCTGATAGAAATGAAAGCACAGTCAGTCTCATGTTTCCAGACGACCCCGCACGCCCTCTGACCTTTGACCTCTGAAGATAATGAGGAGGTGAGGGGGAGTTTCTGTCCGCTGGGTGCACAACAACAAAGTGTCGTCGGCTGTTTGTCCTCCATCTGTCCCCTGGGGCCCCATTGACTTTATAAGGAACTGAAACATGTAACACGTACCAGAGGTTCTCTGGTTCTACTGGTTCTGAGAATTCATGTGGAACCTTTGCTTTTCAGTTTCTTAAAGGGACACTCACACTTTTTTAGGAAATCCAATCTGCCATTTCAAGGCCTTTTAACACGGTTATACATATTACAGAGTTTTCCCCTGCAAAACAGGTTGAGATATTACATTTTTTATTGAATTCAGAGAACAACAATGAAAGCATTCACACACAAGATCCACATTTACTTGTAACACACATCCAGACTGCAGAGCAAGATGTCATATGTATAAATGTGCTTATTGATATCAGTAAACAAGCTTTATTGTGTGAAAATATCAGCTGTAAATAAGCCTGGCTGTCTGATTTTCATTTAGTTCTTCTGAATAAAGTTTGATTCTGTTTTAATCCACAAAACAAAAAATGCTGTTCAATTTGCAATATTGGATGAAGATAAATAAACTTTAAGAACTACAGTCATGTCAATCATCCTAAAAAGAAAATGTCTTTATGTTTTAACATTTAAAATAGCCCAAAGTCAGAAAGCCGGCTCATCGATTTCATGATTTAATTACAAATGAGAAATCAGTATCAGGAGATTTTGATAAGAGTTTATTTAAACCACCTTAAGTAAGTTGTGCATTTATATATATATATATATATATATATATATATATATATATATATACATATACACACCCTAAAACACTGTTTCAAGCAGCAACATTTCCTCAGAAAAGCTGGAACCTCAATAGATAGATGAGATAAATGTCCGTCTGTAGAACACCCTGATTTATTGCAGCAGCTCGTCTTTAAAACACAAAACGCTCCGATGATGAACGAGGCTCAGCTAGCAGCAGCCTGCTGGATGCTACGACGCTAATAATGCTAATAACAAACAGAATGTGAAAAAAACATATTGAGACGAGTTAAGAGGTCAAAGGTCGGCTGCCTCCTCGCCGCCTCCCCGGCTGTCACACACGCACACACTAACACACACTAACACACACTAACACGCACACATTAATTACTGAGACTGTTTAAGGGGAAGCAGACTGAAACACTCAGCTGCTTTAAAATATATTCACACATTTAATATTCATGGGTGTCACACATCATTGTCTTCTTATTCTGGCGTTGGGGAGGGGGGTGAAAGGGGGTGTGGGTGGAGGTTAAGGGGTGGAGGAGGGGGAGGGGTCTCATTGACAACAAAAGAGACACAAAGGAGGGAGACACTTGTTTCCATCAGGACTGAGGTCGCCTGTGTTTCTTCGCTGATAACGTGTGACTGTTAAAGTGTGAAATGGCGAACGTAAGCTTTAAAAACATCATATTTTAGGACACATTTTTATTGTGTACAATTTTAAACCAAATCCTGTTTTCCACTTTTAGATAAATATCTAAGATAAAAGATAATTCGCCACAATCTGCTGTCACACTAAAATAAAATAAAATAAATAACGAATTAAATATAAATAAACAATAAAATAATTATAAATATATTATAATGAATAAAAAAATATTGTTGACAAGCATTGACGCGATTACAACCTTTATTTTCTTAAAACAAACACCACAAAAACAAAACAATAAAGTGAAAAATTAGGACAACGTAAAATAAATAAGAGGTTTGATTCATAAAAATAACCCAAAAGTATTCCAAAGAGCTTTTTCTGTTTTCAGTGGGGACAGAGGAAAAAGTATTAAACTGGGTTCACGGAAGAATGAGTTATTTGAAACTTATTTGATGTCTTAAACAAAAATAATCCACAACAAAATATTTGTTTACCTCAAAACCAGAATCAGAATGCAGTTTGCGGTTTGAACATCTAACCTGTTTGATTTTGTAAATTTTGTAAAGGTTTAAAAATCAAAAACACACACTTCATCACTGCTTTCTTCGAACATCATCAGGACACTAATAGGTATTCAATTTAGAATTGAAAAAAAAGGAGTTGGAGCAGTAGTTTGGACTTCATCAACTGGCCGACTTCTGTTATGTTTTTAGCTGGTAACAGTTATAATTCAATGTTTAAAGCCTCTAACTCGTCTGGACGTCTTGACCAAAACAACTTTTCCGTTGCCAACATGCTCATGAATATTTTAGATGACTTTGGCTGTTAAAGGCTCTTTAATAATTGAAGAATATGCTACAAGAAACAATAGCATTTCTATTAACTTTAGCATTAACATTCTTACATTGTGGTATAGCTACTTTTACTGAAGTAAGAGGTCTGAATACTTCCTCCACTGGTGCACCATTTAGGCTCCTTAATGCCACATGTGTTTAAAGAAGACTTAACTTTGTCTCCAATCTGCAGTCTATAAATAGGCTCTTTTCTTCCTGAAATAGACGACCATTTAAACTCTGAACTCTGGTGATGAGGAGACAACACTCGTCTTTGAGATGGAGAATGTAAAGAGGAGATGCTGGGGGGGGGGTATCTTCTGATGGATGAACCACACTGATTGTTTTTCCTGCACATACACTTTACCACACAGGAAACACTTTCCCTTTCCTGCAGTCAGAGTGACATTACAATATGACACTCCCTTCATTTTCCGACTTAGAATTCCAAATAATGTACTCATGAAATACTCATTAATAAAAAGAATGAATTATAATTTGATTTCAGGGGTCTGATACATGAATACATGATGTGCAGTAATGAATTAGTTTATAATTAATGTTTTATCTGCACATTTAAGGGGTTTTAGGGGCAAAAATGTAAATTTAAATTGACCAAATAACATGTAGAAGATTTCTGAATTCATACCTCAGAATTTGATGAATTAGGAAAGAAATTCAGGGATGGTTTTCATGTTATCTGGACAAACCTTAAGGTTATTTTAACCCCTTAATAGCCCTTTAATCACACATAATCTGCAAGAATAAATCCTTAAAATATATTATAACCATAATCCATTTAGTCATCCATTAATAAGTGGGTTGATCTGGTGTTGCTGGAGATTTTACAAAACAAGGAACAAAAAGTCATGTACCTTTTAAAAATCTACTTCATTTGTTTGAAACCCTTGTATATCTAAACAACTTAAACTGTTCAAAATTGAAATTTGTTAAATACAAATGAAGGAGAAAGTTGTCATATCTTGTTTTTTTACATAATTTACTAACAAGGGACTCTTCTAGTTAAGATGTTTTTAAAGGTTTATTTTTTTTGTCTTTTGGGATGTTTGCTGTTTTCAGGGGTAAATAAAGAAAAGATGAATAATATTTTTAAAGGATTCTTGTTTGGCAGTGACAGCAGCTCAACGTGAGGTCGAGCTCGAGGGAATCAACGGCACCACGACAACAATGACATCACCACTTCAGACCACCAGCATGTGTGTGTGTGTGTGTGTGTGTGTGTGTGTGTGTGTGTGTGTGTGTGTGTGTGTGTGTGTGTGTGTGTGTGTGTGTGTGTGTGTGTGTGTGTGTGTGTAGGCTGTATTTAGACTGACCTAGATCCTCTGCAGTGCTCGTTGGGTAAAAACACACCACATGTAGACAGAGGTCATAAAGCACGTGTCACCTCGGTGATCTTCAGTCAAAACAAATATACGCTCGCTTGTTTATCAGCCAATCAGAATGTTTTTCTTTTTTTAAAGCTGTTATCTGTCAGCCAGGGAAATAAATGAAGAAGAGCAAAACATCTCCCTCACTTCCTGTTTTGAGGCTGGACACGAAGAATTGATGTCAACATCTGACTGTAGGTGTGAGGTGACCTCTGTAGACTTAACATGCTCTCCTTTAAACATTATCAAGACCAAAGCCCTTATGATTTCTTCTACAGATCAGTGTTTCCTAAATATCTTGAATACTAGCTTATTATTGTTTTTTATTCCAATTCAAATCAGATTTATTTTAAGTTTCGAGGGTATGATTCTGATTTGGTTTCATATTTATTCTTATCAATAACTACCCAAGATCTTCCTCATTGCCAGAGTGTTGGTTCATTTTAAAAAAAGAAAAAAGAAATCTTAAGTAAAGAGGTACAAATGAAATACCAAAATATGGTACATGTTCTACCTTGTCATTTGTAGGTGGCTTCATCATTTTTAGGGTTGATTGTTAAAAGAAATGTTAAAAGGAATGGCTCCAATATTAACACCAGTGGTAGTAACTAAGTACATTTATAAAGTACTGCTGTTAAGTACAATTTAAGGTACTTCTACTTGTATGTATTTCTATTTTCTGCTGAAGTTATTTGTAAATTAAGCTGTCTGATCAATGTAATGAAGTAAAAAGTATGTATTTACCTCGGGGACTGGTGTACAAGTACCTCAAAACTGTACTTGTACTTAGATACATTTCACCACTGGGGGAAAATGGAGATAATACAAAAAAAAAAAACAACAACAACAACAGCAATAATAATAATAATAATAATAATAATAATAATAATAATAATAATAATAATAATAATAAACTTTCAAAACAAAGTGCTTCACATGGTTGAACATGGATTAAAACACAGGACTGCAATAATGCATATAAAATCATACAAAAAAATAAAATGGAATAAAATACACAACAATAATATACTGTAAAAACAATAAATAATGATAATGATAATTATTACATGTATTATTATTATGAAACAGATAAGACATGTTGGACATAAAACATTCAAAAATATTTTTTTAATTGAAAAGATGATTTTGCTTCCTCAGATCTTCAAAGACCCTTACTTTTACTCAGAGATATGAAAAGCAGAGCGTATTTGACAAACACGGATTATTTAAAGAGAGTTTTAACTGTAAAAGGCAGCGAAGCGAGCAGCCCCTCTGATAACCAGATCAATGTCCACAGATAGAAGCTCATCCATCACTGATTCAGAGCTCTGCTTCCTGGCTTCCGTCCCAGACTCCAGCTTGCCGGTTGGGGAGGGCATCGGCCCGGCCTCCGTGTCCCGGCCCGACCTCGGCCCCTCGCTGCCAGCCGCTGGCTTCCTGCCCGGCTGCCCGTGGTGCCTGGCTCTGCCTGGCGTTGACCTCCATCATCATCATCGCTCGGTGCCAACAGGAAACAGAGGCTGCTGCAGGAAACAGAAGCTCTGTGTGAGGACAAACACTGCCGTTCACATGGAGCCAGCAGCACTGAGAGACACACCGACTGAATGAGACCAATCAGATCGACATTTATTAAACAGATCCTGATGAGGATGGAGGACATAAAGTCAAACAAACAATCTCTTAACGTCTGTTGTATCTCTTAAAACCACTTTGAAATTACTTTTTTTCTATAAATCACAGCTTTATACATCACATTTTATGTTTCAGATGGAAAAATATAATTTGGCTTTTTAAATGGCCATAATGTAAAATGTCAACAAAACAAAAAGAGAAAAAAATGATCCCAAAGGAATACAACTACAAGAGACACAAAATTACCATAAAGAAACGCAAAATTACTGAAAAGAGACAAAAGCAACTACAAACAGACACAAAATGACAAATTAACTACAAAGAGTTGCAAAACAGCTACAAAAAGACAAAAAAAAAACACAGACACAATTAGACATAGATAAGAAATGACCACAAAGGGACACAACATGACTGCAAAGAGACAAAAGTGTACTTTAAAAGAGAAGCAAAACAGCTACAAAAAAGACAAAACAACCACAGACAACACAATAGTCACAAAAACAGACAAAAAATTACAAAGTGAGACATACAATATGACCCCAAAGGGACACAAAATGACTACAAAGAGACAAAAAACAACTACAAGAAACCACAAAACAACCACAAACACAATTACAAATAGATACAAAATGACCACAAGAGATGCCAAATTTGTACACAGAAGATTTTTACAAAAAGGGATGAATCAACAAAAAAGAGTTGCAAAACAACTTTTAAAAAAAGACCAAAACAATAACAAAGTGAAATAAAGCAACTATATGGAGACAAATGAAACTTCTGTGTGCCTTGCTCCTATCTGTATGAGAGGTGATGGTAAACAATCACAGGATCACTGAAATCAGTCGTCTCGGTCCGCCCAAAGGGAAGTGGTATCTTGACAACAAAGAGGGATGTATATGGCTGAGTGTAAACCAAAATGGGTCACATTGCATCAGGATTTTTTTCGGATACAAGACGCTTGAAATGACGAAGAGTTGACAGGATCTCTGTTGTGTCCAAGTCTCTTTACCCGATCATTTTGTATTTCCCTTAACCCTAACTTAGACCTTTACCTAAACCCTGAAGGGATACACTACAATAAACACTATTCGACTTTGAAGAAAAACCTCTCACTTATTTTTGCCACTGTGTTCCCATGACATCAGAAAATATATATATTTTTTCATTATTATCGCTGAGAGAAAGGGTGGAAAAAATTACAAAGACCCAAAGAAGTAATAAACAGGAGTTATTGTTTATATTTAATGAGGCACAGAGCTGTAGAAAATACATGTCTTAGTAAGAAAACAAACAGTTCAATAAATAAATCCAATAAATCCCAGAGCGAGTGAAGCCGTTACTGCAGCATAAGAGCGTCCGGCAGCCGGAGTAGAAACGTCCACATGGATCCGCTCCTGGGGAAACCCTTCATCTGCCGTCTGGGCTTCCAGGTTTTACCGTCGACGACGAACTCCAGAGTGGCGCTCCTGTTGAGCGTGAGCACCGAGTCGCCCCTCACCACCGCCGTGAATAGCGATCCCCTGCTGTTGGCGAAGTGTCCGGGCAGAGACGACCACTGGCCCGAGCTCAGGTTGTAACAGTCCATGAGGCATCTGAGGAAGTCGTCCGACGGCCCGTTCCTCATCACGTACAGGTTGTCCCTGTGGCCGACCATGCAGTGGCCGTAGCTCTGGCGCCTGATCAGCGTGGTCACCAGCCGCCACTCGTCCGTCCCCGAGATGTATTCGTAGATCTCCGTGGTCTCCATCGGCTTCCATAAGCACACAAATATCCTGCTCATGGTTTTGGTGCACGCCGCTCCCGCCGCCGGTCGAGGTAAGTGAGCGGCAAACCCCCACCTCCCGGTCTCTACGTCGTAGGATTCCACCGATGACATCAACGTCCGCTCGTACTCTCCTCCGATGGCGTAAAGACGACCGTGAACGCCCACGAGGCTCAGATTGTATCGCAACTGCGCCGGGCTGGAGATTTGGCTCCAGCTGTTGTCTTCGACGCTGAAGCAGAAACAAGCCTCCGCTACTTGTTTGTGAAGTCCGTGAACACCTCCGACGATGTAAAGTCTGTTGTCTAAAACGGTCACTCCGGCCATGGAGGTGCTGGCCTCTGGCGGAAGATCGGTCAAAACCTTCCATTTGTTAGCGGTTTCGTCCAGGTAGCAGACCGTCCTGGAGGCGGCGTGCATGGTTTCATCCACACTGCAGGTCACATGAGCGCCAACGGCAACGAAAACACTTGGGGTCAAAGACTCGACGTAGGAGATCAGCTCTGGCGTCAAGGATTTCTTGACCTCGGCCTCAAGGTCGGCGTACATGTTTCGGATGAACAGCGCGGCGGCGTGGTACAGATCCATGAGGCCAAAGGTCGCAGCGGTGTGATACATCAGCAGACAGTTGTCCGAGTCAATGAGGTCGACCAGATGCTTGGCGAGCGGCGCAACCTGCAAGAAAGCAGCGCATTCGATGGCCTCTACGATGTCGTCGCCGTCCAGGTCGGGAATTTCACCTCGCAACACCGCCAAGACAATAAGGAAACCTCGAGCACGCAGAGACTTGAGGTGGATCTCTTCCTGCCAACACTCCTTCATCCCAGAGCGATACAGAGCTCGGAAATAGTCGCAGCTCTGAACGAGAAACGTCTTCTCCTCAGAGAAGTGAGTCCCTCCGACCACGATAGTTAACTTAGCCGAGGAGCAACGTGGCGGATATCTTTCGTCTTCACCTTCACCGTCACAACTGCTGCCTTCCTCTGCTGACATTGCAATTCTCCGACAGTGACGCTCAAGGAAAACCTCCTTCATGAAAATGAAACCAGAAGCTGAAGCGTTTCCAAAAGTTCTCCAGAGAGAAGTGACTCTCTCCGCTCTCTGTTCTTTCACAGCTTGCAAAAATAGACGCAGATAAAAATAGCCGAGAACAAATGACCTGAGTCACATTTCACGTGGAGGGCAACATGTGAAGTCAGGGTCGTTGATATCTGCTGCTGCACACTTAAGGGACCAATTCAACCAAAACACTATGATGCATTTCATCACTTACCTACAGCGGTATCGAGCCATGGCTTTAGTTTCTGTTTGATTCGTAATGTGTTTTGAGAGAGTTTGCTTTTACCAAAATACAATACAAGTGATAAAAACTTAAAAGCATCAAAATGTCCATGACTTAGAGTGAAATTTTATCCCTGAAAGTTCTTTTTGTATTAGATAGTCCCAAAGAAAACGATCTATTTATTGAAAGTCCAGACCGGAGGACACTGAGGTCTCAAGATTCTGTATTTATAAAAATGCAAATTTTCAGTTTTACAGAGAGTTATGTGCTAAGTTCTGGTAGGTGGATTTTGTTACCTCTGCAGAGACGGGTTAGCTATTGCTCCTGTCTCCAGTGTTTATGCTAAGCTAGGCGGCTGCTAGCTCGAGCTCCATAGTTCAGACGTTCATGTTGGGGAATAAAACTTGCAGAATATATTTGAACAGTTACCAAAACGATATCATACCACTCTAGTGTCTGTACGATATATATATTGGTACATCCAACAGCCAGTCAGCGTAGCTTAGCATAAAGACGGGAAACAAGGGTAAACAGCAAGCTGTGGATTTTGATATCTTTGACCAGAGCCAGGCTAGCTGTTCCTGATCTCCAATGTTTATGCTAAGCTAAGCTAACGTACCTTGATATTTAAAGTAAAGACACAAAACTGGAATTGATCTTTTCATCTAGCTCTCTGTCTTTATGCCTACATATTGAGAGTTAGATGTAAAGATAAAATCGATAGATTCCCAACCTTTTCCTTTAAAGTCCTTGATTATATTTAACGGACTTATTTGAGAGGGGTATCGATATTCTACGCTAACTCTCCGCTGGAAAGGGGAAAAGCTTATTTCCTAAAAATATCTACTATTAATATTTCTTTAATTTGTTGCACTTAATGAGTTGAAAGGTCAGCATTCTAATTACAAATTTAACATATAAACACTAGATAAGTACAAAGAAAACAAGACAAATCAGTGTGTAAAGTTGTAAAGTTCCTCTGTGATAATATTCACATTAGAAACTAGACTTTCTTGAGTGGCTTCAGGAACAGTGAGTGAACTGAGATGTCTAACTCTGTGAGAGGCTTTGAGCTCAGATCAGTTTGAAAAACAACAGCAGCTCTTTGTTTGCGTCTTCACATCTGTTTTCTGTCCATGTGTATCTTTACATTCTTACAGTGACAGTGGAGGAGGGGCTGACCTACATCTGGGCTCTGTGGTTTTTCAGGGTGTTGTTCACGCCAAGCAGAAAAACAATATATTATGTGGGGGGAAAAAAGGTGTAAACAAGTTATTTCATCCGGTCAACATAATGGAGTTTTTAGCAGCTAGTGGTGGAGACCAAAAAGGAGCTAAAAGCGAGACAATACTGGACTCTTATTTATCAGGTGACACCATCACTCCACATGTATAATCCTGTTACTCTGTAAATTGCTGGATGTGGAAATAAGCAACTTTTTGCTAACAAGTTCAACATATCAGGTTAAAAGGTGATAAATTAATTTGTTTCTGCTGCCTCCAAGTTGCCACCCCCCCAATTTTTTTTGCAGAATTAGATATCATAATGAGCTCATATGGAGTGTATAAGTTAAGAGTTTGTACTGGATTAAATGATATAAATATAATGTATATTTATGGAATTGGAACATTTTTTTGAATTGAAACAGCAGCAGAAATAGAATATATTGTGTGGGGAAAAAAGGAGTGTTCATTAATTATTTAATTCAATACCTTTTTTTTTTACTGTGATTTGTCAACTATCCTTTCAGCAAACAGCAGACAGACACAATTAGAGAATAGCTGGTTCAACTTTAAAGAGCCTTAGACTCTAAAGAAACATATATTTCCATCAGGAGGTGGTGGAGACCAAAAGCAGAGCTACAAGATAGAGAATATTAGACTAACTTTCATCATGTGACACAAAAACAAAGACTCCAAATAAATAATCGTGTTGTTATGTAATAGCTGGATGTGAAATTAGGCAACTGTTTGCCCGCAAGTCACAATTTGTTTCTGCCGCCTCCGAAAACAAACGTAAGTGAATAGTTTGTATTGTATTTAATTATATAAATATAATGCATGAAAATGTTGTATACAAAAAGAAAAATATGTATTCAGATTTTATGAAAACGCAAGAAACTATATTTGCATGTGTAAATATATTTAACAGTATTTGTAGCATCATTTATTTTAAGTAAAAAGATTAATAAGAGGGAATATGCAGAGGAACATGAGTGATGACACAGACAACTACATATTTTACCTTGTCTCATGCATGTGACTCTGATGTTTTTGAAAGGCATTCTGGGAAATGTAGGAAACCTAAAGGCAATAGGTTCACCTGAAAGTAAACAATGAGCATTTGTCATATAAATATGTATGTTACTAAATTAAATATTTATAAAACTGACACAACTTTATATTATTGACATTAGTATTTTTATAAACACAATTCTTTTAAATCTTATTTTACTTTTTTTATGTCACAGTGTTTTCTTATTTTGAAGCATCTCCTCACATGCTCTCTGAGGAGCCGCATCACTGCCGGGTTGACTGAATCCCTGCGCCCGTCCTACTACGCAAAAGTAGTCCGCCTTACTTATAACCGGGTTACGACTTAATCCCCGCGTCACCGACTTTAAATTCACAATTCACCGACACTCCTCGTCCCACCACATAATACCAGCGTGTCAGTTCGGTTATGGAGCTATGATGTTCTTTGGTCCTATTTAAGCTCCAGCCAGGCGGAAGGATCTGTCTGATGTTTGTAAATATTGTCCCCCGGCGGAGCGCGTCGCCAGGCGGAGCGGAGCTGTTCTCTGGGGCTGTTTGACGGATCCACACCGGACTACCGAGGCATGTTCACCGTGCAAAAGTCACATGTTGCACCTGAGAAGCAACCAGGACGTGTTATTTGTTATTTGGGAGAATCCCCGTGCAGCATGCTGCTCTCTAAACTGGGCTCCATCCCGCCCAGCATGGAGCTGCAGGCGAAGCTCCAACCAGGTACCTGTTCACTTAATCCAACTAAAAACTATTTTAAACTCAAAATATAATAAAACTAACTCAGCCGATGTCTTCCTTGGATCCTGCTTTAACACCCTACATGTTAAAACCACATTAAAAGTAACATTTTCACAACGTAAATGCGAATTGTGTTTTAAATTCGCTCATTTGTAAACGGGGTTCCGTGAGGACCACGCTACAGGAGCCCGGGCGTCCAAACCGCGTTGACGATTCGCTTAAAACCTTTTTATTTTGTGTTTTTTCAGGCAAAGCGGAGAAGCAGCCGTTCGAGAAGATGTACCGGCTGGGTTCGGTGCTCGGCAGCGGAGGGTTCGGCACCGTGTACCAGGCCGTCCGCCTCGCCGACGGGCTGCGGGTGAGCGCGGGGAGAGGCTTTGTTTTGGTCCCGCACATGGCCGCACGCTGCTGGTTTCAAAATAAAAGCCGAAGAAAAAGAAATAATAATAATAATAATAATAATATTAGTAAAAAGTTTATTTTAATTGTAAATAATAGGTGGCAAAACAAATATGTGGACAGTTAGTAGGTGTTTTAGAGATGTTTCAAAGCAGATGGTTTAGATTAGAATATTTCTGTACATTCAAGCCTCTTGTTGTGTGTAAATACATTACATTACATTACATTACATTAGTCATTTAGCATTACATTACATTACATTACATTAGTCATTTAGCATTACATTACATTACAGTCATTATATTACATTACATTACAGTCATTATATTACATTACATTACATTAGTCATTTAGCATTACATTACATTACAGTCATTATATTACATTACATTACATTACATTATATTACAGTCATTTAGCATTACATTACAGTCATTACATTACATTACAGTCATTACATTACATTACATTACATTAGTCATTTAGCATTACATTACATTACATTAGTCATTTAGCATTACATTACATTACAGTCATTTAGCATTACATTACAGTCATTACATTACAGTCATTTAGCATTACATTACATTACAGTCATTACATTACAGTCATTTAGCATTACATTACATTACATTAGTCATTTAGCATTACATTACATTATTGTATTCGTATTAGTTGTTGCACTCACTGTATTCGTATCAGTTCGCTGCACTTATTGAATTCGTATTTGTTTACTGCACTTATCCTATTCGTAGTAGTTTGTAGCACTTATTATATTCGTATTAGTCTGTTGCAATTATTGTTTTCGTAGTAATTTGCCTCTGCACTGTACTTTTGCTCTGGTTTATGCTTTAAGATGCTTGTTTAAGAAAGGAGATGCACTTATGACTTCTGGTGACTAGTAGTTCTCTGTAATGACTGTAATGTAATGCTAAATGACTGTACATTACGTTACATTACATTACATTACAGTCATTACATTACATTACATTACAGTCATTTAGCATTACAGTCATTACATTACATTACATTACAGTCATTTAGCATTACATTACATTACAGTCATTACATTACATTACATTACATTAGTCTGTTGCAATTCATTTACTTTTGCATCTGGTTTACATTACATTACATTACATTACAGTCATTTAGCAGACGCATTACATTACATTACATTTATCCAAAGCGACTTACAGGAAGTGTATTCAACATAGGTATTCAAGAGAATAAATCTGTGAAAACCAACTGGGCAATATGGTTTGGGTTTTGTTTTGAAGGCAGTAACTATTCCCTTTACTTCCGGTTTCACTCTTGTCAGCTGTGCAGCTTGACATCCCAGTTGAGTCTGGCATGTGGTCTTTGTTTTCACAAAGCAACGTGGTCTGTTAAGCCTAACTGTACTCTTATGTTGAAAAATAATTGTTTTCATTTGCTTTATATTCCCTGGGAAACAGGAAGTGGTTCCAATTTTTCTAATATATTCATGAATTTACCCCAAACTGGTGGGGAAATCTTTTTTATTTCCTTATTATTGAAAGACAAAGAGATTTATTTAACTCTTAACAGTCACATATTTTATTATGGCTGCTGTGTATTATGTGTTTTTACATATAAACTTCTTCTATCCTGTTATATTGTATGTCATAACTGTATGGAGGCTGTGTGTTAATGGTGTTGTTTATGTTTACATGCAGGTGGCGGTGAAGCATGTGTGCAGAGACAGAGTGTCAGAGTGGGGCTCTCTGGTGAGATCATACATGCTTATACCTGTTTATAACAACGTCCTGTCAGATTAATTAACACCTCAGCTGCTATATTAGTTAATTCATCCTTTACTTAAAAAGTCATCAAGATCCTTTTTCAACAGAGACCTGAGTACAAGAAAACAAACATTGACAAAACAATTAAAACACACTATTTACATGCACAAATGTCTAATTAGTCCCACATTGTTTTAAAATCTTCAAATGAAATAAGAGATTTTAATATAAATGTTTCTGCAGCTCTTTCTATCCCGCAGAAGTATAATATTTAAAGACACATTTCAGTTTCCAAGCTCAGTTAAATACTGTATTTGGGCGTATTCAGAGAGCTGAGGCTGTTTCTCGGATGGGTTTTATAAAGTGTTTTAAATACGCATTTTCAAGTTGCACATAAAAAAAAAACACCGTAAATAAAAAATATATTTTAATTGCAAGTGGAGGAGGAAAGGATATCGATATCGAACTCGATTTGAAACTGTTTGAAATGAATGATAATTGCATATTTAGTTTTTATCTGCCTATAATATGAAACTTATTGTAATTCATGGACCGTGAGTTGATGGTATGTTTCTCTCTCAGTGCGGCGCGGTGGTTCCTCTGGAGGTGGTGCTGTTGAAGAAGGTGGGCGGGGCGTTTGGCGGCGTGGTGCGGCTGTTGGACTGGTGGGAGCGGGCGGACGGCTGGCTGATGGTGATGGAGCGTCCCGAGCCGGGTCAGGACCTGTTCGACTACATCACGGAGCGCGGCGCCCTGGACGAGGCGGCGGCGCGGGGCTTCTTCCTGCAGGTGCTGGAGGCGGTGCGCCACTGCTACACCTGCGGCGTCGTCCACCGAGACATCAAGGACGAGAACCTGCTGGTGGACCTGAGGACCGGGCAGATCAAACTCATCGACTTCGGCTCAGGAGCCCTCCTCAAAGACGGAGCCTACACCGAGTTCGATGGTGAGTCTGATCATCGGACAGAATCTGAGAGCTGCAGCGCAAATTCTGTGGATTTCTCTTGGTTGGTTTGGCTTTTTAAGTTTCTGACAGTTGAGTTTCACTTCCTGCTACACTCTGACATACTGTACCTAATGTGATGCTGTTGCCGTGACGACTACACAGCATTTGTGAGCCTCAATCAGATCACTGTCTTATGTCATCAAGAGTATAAAACGCCTAACTCTCCTCCCTCCAGGCACGCGGGTGTACAGTCCTCCGGAGTGGATCCGGTGCCGCCGGTACCACGGTCGCTCGGCAACCGTCTGGTCTCTCGGCGTGCTGCTGTACGACATGGTGTGCGGGGACATCCCCTTCGAGCAGGACGAGGACATCCTGAGAGGACGGATCTACTTCAGACGGGAAGTCTCCTCAGGTCAGTCGGAGCGTGACGGGATCACACCACCAGGTTTCACGTCGATGCCTGAACAAAACGTTTCTACTCAACCAGAGATGAGTCAATGTTCTTCATCTCCTCGTGTCTCCGTCACAGAGTGCCGGCAGCTGATTGGCTGGTGTCTGAACCAGAAGCCGGCTGACAGGCCGACCCTGGAGCAGATCCTCCTCCACCCCTGGGTGACGGGCAGCGACGGCATCACGCTCCACGCCATCACAGAGGGCGACTCCTCCTCCTCCTCCAGCCAGCAGAGCCTCTGATTGGTCGACGCAAGGTTGTGAGGATGAGTTTTGTGGTGACGGAGCGAGTCAGGGGTCACAGTTCCGGATGAGGTTGACTGTGTTGCTCCACAGCGGCCCCTCCTGTTCACGGACCATGGACCAGCTCCTTGAAGAGGCTCAACACCTTTCAGGTGTTCTTGTTCTTGATTCTTCAGAGTGCCTTGAGTTTGAAAGCTACGTAGCAGATCAGGAGTCGGTCTGCAGGCGAGGAGGGTTCTTCAGAGGTTCCTTTAGTTCAGATTATAGAGTTCTATCCTAAAACAAATGTGGACAAATCACAGAAGAACCAGTTAGTTTCCAAAGAGAAAGTTTTTGTACAGATTAAACCAACGAGATACGGCTCAGTAATATGTTTTATAGGTGCAGTCGGGAGGATTTTTCACTCCCTGCTTCCAGGCCTTATGCTAAGCTAAGCTAACCGGCTGGAGTTTCATATGTAGAGAGTGGCTACTCTCAGCAAGAAGTGAAAAACAGGATTTCCCCAAATGTCGGGAACGTTTCCTGTTCTCTGAGGAACCAGCTACAAACACGACCCGCCCAGAGTCTCAGTTCTGATACCAAAACTTGACTTTTTGTCACGTTTACTTCATTTTCTTTATAACAAAAATGACATAATTTAGTGTTACCTTTTACAAACAGGCCAGGACTTTTCCTGATTAAAAAAAAAAAAAAAAAACAGGCTGAAATTTATCCAAAATATATATATTTTAAATCAGGAAATATCCGAGAAAAGAAAGAAGTGTGACGGTTTTCTCTGCTACACTTCTTCGGGTTAAGTCGTGAGGAAAAACTTTATTTTTCTACATTTGAGGTTCATCAGGACAGTTGGTTGATTGTTTCCAATGTTTAAGCAGAACTGGTTTTGTTGTTTGAAATTGTCTTTGTCGTCTGTTTTGACACACTACGATATCTCATCACGTCTGAAAACATTATGTCCTCCATCCTTGTTCTGCCTCAGTCTTTGCTCATAAAATGCACAGTCAATGCAAATTTTCAGCATTATATTTTGAATATACTGTATGTGTTCGTTTACATATGTATATATTTTTATATATTTTGTACTTTCTATGTTTTATTTATTTAGTAAAGAAACGTTTCTCATCATTTTTTTTTTTTATTTAAGTTGTCTAACTTTTCTAAAAATGTTTTTCATTTTTGTAAAAGAAATGTAAATGCTCCCTGAACAGGGGAATAAACTCGGGGTCAGTGTTCCTCAGATTCTGATTTCATTTGTTAATTTTTGTTCATTCTGACAAGAAAAATATATTTTTTCATGGAAAATGTTCGAAATAAACCTTGTTGTATATAAACTGATTTTCTGTGTGATGTTTTTGCCTCTTTTACCTAAAAATGTCATAAATAAATAAATACCTTAGATTTAGATATTTTTTTTCCCTCAAAGCTCATTTCTATTGATTCAGGGAGTCTCTAATAGTGGAGCAAAATATATGAACGTTACATTTTATTTTAAGACCACCCTGATCAAACATTTAATATTGTGCCTGTTTAATTGATCCTTAAAGGGAACAATAAGGGGAGACAAACTGTTACGCCCCTGAGAAATGGGGATAAATAATTAGGAGTGAGGAGATGCTGTTTCCTCAGTAAGAACTTTACTGTAAGATCAAGACCACTATGTAGATCACAGTTTAATACTATTGTACCTAAAATTACACAAAGATTCAAGTATCAATGTAAGAAAATCAAAATTTAGCATATTAGCATATAGTTAACATATGATGAATTTGAACTCTTGCATAACTTTATAGTTTTAGTAAACCCTTCTCTTGTCTATGAATTATCTTTTTGACCACATCCCAGTTTTTAACATAACAGATCATGAATTTACCATATTTTCAACTTGTCACACTTCCATTGTAATTATTTGTCAGAACTCTTTAGTTCTCATTTCGAGGGTTATTAAGAAGGCTCATGGTCTGCCATCAAGGAAACAAATGTTAAAACCGCTGAATAACTTCAATTTAAATTGAAAAAAGAAAAAGAAAGATTCAATGCTTTTTAATTGTTGAATTGAAGGAAATCTGTCTGTTTTCGTAACAGAGTTGGGCTACTTTGGGTCATGGCACATTAAGAACCATTTAACGATCCCTGAAACTGCACAAAATGGACAAATAAACCCCTTAATGAACACCTGCAATGTTTATTTTGATATAATGGTGAAATGGACACCTTAAATATTGTCTTCTAGTTCATACCCTGAGCCTTCCACTTAGCACTTATTGTATCCGTATTAGTTTGTTGCACTTATTGTATTCATATTAGTTTGTTTCTGTACTTTTGCTCTGGTTTATGCTCTTAGATGCTTGTTTAAGAAAGGAGATGCACTTATGACTTCTGGTGACTAGTAGTTCTCTTGAATACCTATGTTGAATACACTTCCTGTAAGTCGCTTTGGATAAAGCGTCTGCTGAATGACTGTAATGTAATGTAATGTAATGTAATGTAATGTAATAGTGTGTTAAGAGCAAATCACTTTTTGGGGGCATTCAGGAATGTTTTGCATCCGCTTTATTGTGGCCGGAATTAAATGTAAATGTATATTTTCTTTTGTTTGATACAGAACAATAAAAATGTCCTTATACTTGGACCCAATACTTAATCAGTGATACTTCTTTCTGATTTTGAGCCAATCAGTAACTGTTTATGAATTCTTTATGGACTGAAAGAGTCAAAAGCATTTCAGTGTTGTTTTCCCCATCCATCCAAAGATGCACTTTATGGTTCCCTCTATAGATAAACATCTTGTAAACAAGCTTTGTAAAAGTGTTTGATGTCAATTCAAACCAGATTTCTTTCTAGTTTAGGGGGTATGATTTCAATTTTGTTTCATATTTATTCTCATTATTATCTACCCGAGATCTTCCTTGTTGCCAGTGTTTTGATTTAATGAAATCTTAAGTAAAGAGGTAAAAAAAAAAAGTATGGTTTACATTTTGTACTACCTTGTCATTTGCAAGTGCCTTCATCATTTCAAAGTGTTTATTGTAGAAAGAAATGTGTCTTTTCTCCAGAAAGCAGTTTCATGTGTCTGCAGCGACACCTTGTGGCCGCTGCTGAGACTGTATTTGAGCTTTAACATTCATTCTGAAGAGGCGCTGTGGAGGACAGCTACTGGAGGAGGTCCTTCCACCAACACAGGAACTACACGAGAACAGTAAGCTGCACAGTTTGTGTTTTAATGTGATATTGTGCTATTGTTTGACATGTATTGTTTCATATAAAGATGTGTATATTCACCTTAGAGACACACACCAACAATAAGCTCTGTAAGACTTAAAATATGCAGTTTATTCTGCACTCTAAACCAGACCCCGTGTTAAAAGTGATTTAAATGGTTTTACCTGCACAATAAAGGTGCTTTAATAGTAATGATCAGATATGTTTGGGATTCAATAAGATGTGATGTGCAATTCGGCTGATATAGAAAAAAGAAAACACCAGTCATAGGGGACTAATGTTTGCATTGACCTATTATAAAAGAAATAATAATAATTCAGATTATTTGGATAAACAAATGAATGGGTGAAAAGATATTTAAAAATAAATGGCCTAATCCAAAAACATGGTCATTATCATATTATTGCAAGAGAAAGCAGTATAATGTTGCTGTTGTCTTATTGGTTGTGTGTGTGTGTGTGTGTGTGTGTGTGTGTGTGTGTGTGTGTGTGTGTGTGTGTGTGTGTGTGTGTGTGTGTGTGTGTGGTTGTTTTCATCAAAGGGGTCAGAGGTCAAGATGGGTCGCTCCTCCAAAGACAAGCGGGACATTTATTACCGTCTGGCCAAAGAGGAGGGCTGGAGAGCGAGGAGCGCCTTCAAGCTGCTGCAGCTCGACCACGAGTTCAACCTGTTCACAGGTGAGACCCGCGGGACACCTGAGACCATGTGACACCCAACAGGTGTCACATGGTCTACGTTACAGCACCCTGAAAAAGGGTGTAACTGAGTCTGGTTGTCCCCTATTTGGGCTCTTCAGGGCTCCTTTGGTGTCCATCTGTCCATCTGTCCCTGGCTGTGTTCTTCTTCTGTCTTTTATTAAATGTCTGATTTGTATGACAGTATGTTTTCCCCTCTCTCAGGTGTGAACAGAGCCGTTGATCTGTGTGCAGCTCCTGGCAGCTGGAGTCAGGTCCTCAGTCGGAAACTCAGGTTTTTACTTCTTTATTTTTATTAACCATAAACTCATCTGGACAGATATGAAATGTATTTCAGTAAAGCCAAGAGTTAACAATAGTTTTTTCCACTCAGAGGGCAGGAGGAGAAGGGCGATGCTGGTGAGGAGGTGAAGATCGTGGCGGTGGACTTGCAGGCCATGGCTCCTCTGCCAGGAGTCACTCAGATCCAGGGAGACATCACCAAGGTGAGGACGACGTGGACAAACATCATGTTCCACTGCAGGATCTTAACGAAAACACAAAGGGAAGTCATCGTCGTTGGTTCTTCTTTTATTCCATTTTGGGGTTCACGTCTCTAAATCTGGGGACCGCTTCAGGAGGTGATGCAAAATCCAAGTTGTAGTTATATTTGAGGAGGTTCCAATGGTCCTGAATGAGGTTTTCTGAGGATCCGTCGCCTCTTTAAAGACGTTTCGCCGTCACGTCCCGGTTAGTAAAACACGAAAAGAAGTACGGCGTTGCGTCACATGACCTCTGTCTTCTTCTTCTTCGTTCCTCTCAGGTGTCGACAGCTCAGGAGATCATCCGTCACTTTGAGGGTCAGCCGGCCGACCTGGTGGTGTGCGACGGAGCTCCAGACGGTGAGACACTCCCACTTCCTGTCCGTCCTCGCATGTTCTTAAAGTTCTCCTTTTATTTAATTCAGCCGTCTGGAATTATTTTACTTTCCGTCTCCATAGTAACGGGGCTCCACGACGTGGACGAGTACATCCAGGCTCAGCTGCTGTTGGCCGTGAGTACACGGAGGTGTGTGTTTTGTATTCAGCTGTGATGTCACACTGACGCCCGTTTGTCCCTCAGGCTCTGAACATCACAACTCACGTCCTCAAACCTGGAGGGACGTTTGTGGCCAAGGTGAGTCCAACTTTTGTTCGGATGATTTATTAACTAGAAAGGACTCAGTAGAGTGCAGATCTCCTCCAGGTGAGTCTGCAACGACACAAAGCAGTGTATTTAGGCTTCAATTGTATTTTTTTTCTCTGGTCTCTGGCTCAGAGTTAGAGCGGGTCGTCCTCTAATTGAAAGATTAGTGTGTTGATCCCCCGGCTCCTCCAATCTACTTCTTCAAATTGCTCCTGAAGGCTCTGCCATCAGTGTGTGGATGTTGAGATGTAGTTATGGAGCTTTGAGTGGTCATAAAACTAAAAGGGTGCTATAGAAATGCAAGTCCAAGTTCCATTTACCGTTAAACCTGAAGGGTTGAAGCCCAATAAAAAGGCGTTAAATAAATGAGCGAGGAGTCAGCAGGCAGTAAGCGGCAGTGTAAAACAAGCAATAAAAGTTGTTCAGAGAAACTGTGAGGTCCACTGCAACCAGGAGAGGTCGTTGAGCATGCAGCCATAACTGGTCACCTTAAACAGTATGCAGTCGGCTGCAGCAGAATGCAAGCTTTTTTCATGGACGGACAAAGAGATGCACACTGACTCACTCACTGACACAAAGGCGACCGATCACATCAGTCTCTGGGTGGAGATAACACGATTTCTATTACTATTACTACGTCTTTATAGACATAAACATGGTGAATTAGTACTTAATTAGTAATGATCATGTGATCAATTGTTTTGTGAGTGAGTAAGTGTCCACGGCTTATCGGTTTTATATTGACAGTTAAGGATGCATGCTCAAGGACCTGTAATGTAATGTGAACAGGTATCTCATAAAGATTGAACTCTTCTGGCTCAGATCTTCAGAGGTAAAGACGTGACTCTGCTGTACTCTCAGCTGAAGATCTTCTTCAGTGGTGTGACCTGCGCCAAACCTCGCAGCAGCAGAAACTCCAGCATTGGTGAGCCAATCACACGCCTCAAACAGGAGACAAGCTCCGCCCACCAGCTCATATAGTCATCGTTTACTAACAGTATGTGTCTCTCCGTCTGTTTGTGTGCAGAGGCCTTCGTGGTTTGCCAGAATTACTCTCCTCCTGAAGGTTACGTCCCCAACATGTCCAACCCTCTGCTGGATCATTGCTACGGTAACTACGAGCCCGCGTGGTCCGTGTCTGGATATCAAGACCGTGAGAACATCGGAACAGAACCACAAAGCCTCTAGAAGATAGAAACACCACCAAGTTCCTTCACCTGAGACGCATTGTGTTTGTTGAGAAGTCGTTCAGCTCTTCTTACCTAATTTCTCAAATTTAAAAGATCCATAGACATGTGCAAAAAAAAATTAAAATCCATATTATCTTAGTTTCCTATTCTTTATTTAAAATGGATCTTTTAGCACATACAGTATAATGATACCAAAGAAACTTGCTGAACAGTGACCCCTGTGGCCACATGTGGTAATGACGGATTAATGCTGATTACTAAAACATGGTATAACAGGAGCACGAAGAAGAGAACAATAATAAAGAAAGTAATGTCAGAGACACAGCAATATATAGATTACTAGCATGAGCCACTAAAAGCTAATGCTCAGCGTTGTTTCTTTAAATCTCATGTCACTTTGAAAGAGGACAAATGTGTTATTTCTTATTTTAAAGGTTGTATACCGGTAGTCTCTTGTTTCAGTAGCTTAAGCCCCATTTGGATCAGTTTCACTGCACGTCCTGGTCCTGGTTGTGCTCAGTCTGGATTCTGGTCTCTGTTCCTCAGATGTGGACTTTAACCAGTTAGAGGGTCCCAACCGCGTCATCGTTCCCTTCCTGGCGTGCGGTGACCTCAGCGCCTTCGACTCGGACAGGACCTACCCTCTGCAGGTGAGGAGACACAGGGTTATCTTTAACGACTAACAGAAACATGGTTCTCACATGAAAACAAGTCTGGTTCAGTCATTTTTATTATTATTTTAATAGTTGTGGTTGTCATGCTTAATTTATTGTGGCTATGAAATTGAATTGACTTTTCTTTTAATTTTATATTAATTATCAATTAATAATTATATTTGTGGTATTTAACTAGAATTTTAAGGGGGATCATTAATGGATAAATTAATTGATTGTAACAGATAACATGAAAACCACACTTAAATAGTACCTTAGAAAGGCTTACGTTTTTCAGTTAAGGTGAAAATTCAGGAATGGTTTTCTGTGATTGATAAATTTAAATAGTGCAAATAGACCATTAAAGATCCATAATTTATCTGTTAATTTGCCCCCAAATGCTGCAGCTTTTTCTGTAAATGCCCTGTCATGTCTCAATGACAAAAAGCTGTCACTTTAAAATATAGATTACGCCAGCTATGTTACACATTCCATGTCTAAAAAGCACTATAGAATACATTAAAATATTAATAAACTCAAACTATTTGTCAAATATTTATAAATATTGTGTGAATTAGGGGGAAATAATTAACCCCTTTTCAATCTACATAATTTAGTTAATTAAAGGCTTTACTAATTAAGGGTTTAAGGAGTTTTGTTTCTCAAATTAATGGACAAATTAAAGGATCTCTGGCTTCAGGGGTTAAGGATGAATAAAGGGTCATTTAAAGGGTTCTTGTTTCTAGTTTATATATTAAATATTTTTGATTTTCCTCACACCAAAAACCCTCTCAGAGCTGTTGACTTCTTTCTCTCTTCAGCTGGATGCTGGTAAACAGTACCAGTACACCCCCCACCCAGCCGCCGATACGCCCCCTACCAGCAGGCCTGCCACCTGCGCAAAAACAACCTGCTGTCCAGAGAAGACGCTCCGTCCAACCGTCCCAACCAGAGTCAAGACGAGGCGGGTCCGTCGGCCGAGTCCACCTGATTCGTCCAATATTTTTAAGAATAAGCAGAGTTATCTTTAAAGGAACAGTCCGGCATTTTGGGAAAGCCATCTTCTCTGCCTGATACCAAGATGGAAATCGGTTTTGTTTCTCCTTTGCAGCGTGGAACCAGAGTGTGTTTAGCTTAGCTTAGCACAAAGACTGCAAGCAGGGGGAAACTACTAGCCTTTTCTTCAATCCAGTATTTGTGTTAAGCTAGGCTAAACATGCTCTGAACCAATCACACTGTACCAGATATACTTCCAATCGGATGTTTTTACTATTTAGATTTCATGTGGATTTTTTTGTAGCAGATTCTTCATCCATTAGGCGTGAGGAATTGTAAACATTTTATATTTTAAAAATAAAAGTCATCTCTTTGAGGCAAACATACATATGTGGTTTACGTGAGTATTTTAAGAGTGATAAAACTATTATGTTATTTGTCTGTAAGCAATTTTCATTTTTCTGCTGTAAATGTTTACAGCTGTGCTAATTTTAACTCCTTAATATCCCGTTGGCTAGTTTAATGTACATCAATGCATCATGTTCTATAAGATCATCATGTTCTATGAGATCATCATATTCTATAAGATCATCATGTTCTATAAGATCATCATGTTCTATAAGATCATCATGTTTGTAGCGTCTCTGTCCTGTGAGAACCTCGTATCTCTAAAAAGAACAAACAGCCTGTTTTCAGTTTTGTGACGACGCATTTATCTGCTGATCCAAGAGGCTTTTTAAAGAGTTTATTTATCTGAAGAAGTAGGAGGATTTTCTCAACACATAAAGGAAACACTTCATCCTTCAGTTCATCACAAACATTCAACATCAACACATCTGGAGATACGTGGTTTTACCTGGACAGGAAGGGGATGAAAAACTGTCATCTGAGAAGAAACTAAAGCTGTCAGATAAATGTAGTAAAAAAACACAATATGTACCTCTGAGATGTAGTGGAGGAGTATAAAGTAGCAGAACATGGAAATAGTAAAGTTAAGTAAAAGTACCTACTTAAATTAAAAGAAGAAAGACAACTTTCAATTTTTATTCCGTTAAAACACCACCGCAGCTGAATGTTGTATTATCTGATTTTGTTGATTAATTTGGTGTCAATATGAATTAAGAATTCATCTCATATTTACCACCAAAGACATAACAGACAGAGATCCCTAAAGTTGTATGTCAATCCGAAATGATAAAAACTAAAACCATTAAGTAAAAAAAACCAATATATGCTAAACTTAATTTTGCAACGTACAAATGTACTTATTCATCAGTATTTAGTTTTTGTTGATTAAACAGTCTTGAAGGTAGGTTATGCAGGTATAAGAATTATTAAGACAACATTAGATAATATCATTCATTGTGTTAAAATCTGTGTGTTGGAGTAGTAGCAATGTTACAACTTATAGAAAAACATTAACAAAAAATAGCAAAAACCCATTAATCAGAATGTGAAAAATCAATAATGTACACTTTGTGTATCACCAATAATATAGATTTGTTACATTAAAGTTTTGCTGAATAACTGGCTGATCTACTCAGTGTGATTGACAGGAGAGATGATCAGAGGGGCAGAGTTTTTACCACCATCATTAAGACAAGGACTAAATAATGGGTAGAGTTTCTCAGTGAAGCAGCAGCCAGTAAAGGAGTAGATAAGAGCTGCAGCATCAACGTCATAAAAGGAGACCAGACCCTCCTCATAATCCACAAACACCCCCACCTTCTCAGGCTGAGACTTCAGAGAGAGACGGACCGATGGGCCAGCACAAGCTTTGTACTCATTCTCATTCATCATCCATATCGTCCAGTAACCATTCTGAGGAGCCAGTGTGATTTTTCCCTTCCTGTTGATCGACTCTCTGACCACTCCTAAATCCCACTTAGTCTTCCCTTTAACCTGAACCTCGTAGTAAAAACTTCCTGAAGAGAAACTCTGCTTTGCTAAGACATTAACACAATGATCAAATCTCTCTGGATTGTCTGGGAGATTCTTCCATACATTACCAGGTTTAACTTGTTTTCCATCATGAGACAGGATGAGATAAGGATTTGCTGTATCAGGATCAAGTGTCACATCCACTGCAGACTGCTGGACTCTCTTCAGCTCGGCCTCAAACAGCTTCTTCTTCTGTTTACTGAGCGTCTCCTCCAGCTGGTTCACAGCTCTCACCACAGTCCCCTCATATGAAGGTGGACTGACTCTGACTCCTGTCCAGTCCTTGGTGGGTGGAGCAGCTTTAAGGGACGTGAAGCTCTGTAGAAGGTGGAGGTGGTCTTCAGAGCGTGAGAGCTGCTCCACCTCAGTGATTCTCTTCTTCAGCTCACAGATTTCCTGTTCCAGCTCTTTGATGAAGCCTTCAGCCTGTTTCTCTGTCTTTCTCTGCTTCTCTTTGATCGTGTCGATGAGCTCGGCCTGGCTTCTCTCAACAGACTCCTTCAGAGCGGTGAAGACCTGAACACCATCTGCTATCTCTCTGTCTGCATCTTCCTCACCGAGCTCCACTGAGTGTTTGATCTGTTGAATCTTCAGTCGTCTCTTCTGGATCATCTGCTGGATTTCAGTCTCAGTCTTCCCCAGCTTGGCCTTCTTTCCTTCATATTCTTTTTTCAGAGGAACAACATCATGTTTCTTGTGGTCCGAAACAGTGCAGAGCATGCAGACACACATCTGGTCGGTCTTACAGAACAGCTCCAGCAGCTTATCGTGCTCCGTACACTTCCTGTCTTCCAGGTTCTCCACAGGGTCGATCAGCTGATGTCTTTTCAGGCCCGACCTTGTCAGATGAGGCTCCAGGTGAGTCTCACAGTAGGAGTCCAGACACACCAGGCAGGACTTCATGGCCTTCAGTTTGGTTCCAGTGCAGACGTAACAGGGAACTTCTCCTGGTTTGGCAGCTTGTTGCTCTGAGCTGCTGTTTCTGAATTTCTGTTGAGCTGACTGTCTGAGCTGAGCAGCCATCTCAGAGTTGAAAGTATTGATCTGCAGCTCAGGTCTGGTGTTAAAAACCTTTTTACAGTTTGGACACTGACACTGGACATTAACGTCCCAGTGTTGAGTGATGCAGGTTTTACAGAAGTTGTGTCCACATGGTATGGTGACTGGATCAGTGAACACATCCAGACAGATGGAGCACAGAAACTGATCTTCAGTCAGCAGACAGCTGGCAGCAGACATGTCTACACTCTGAGGACAAAAGGTTAAACAAATAAAAAGTGTTATTACAGTGCAGACGTTTTATTAAAAAACATTTTTTTTAATTATTTGTTTCATAAAATCATACAAGGATTAGTAGCATATAAGAGTCATCCTTAATGATGATGGGATGTTATATGAATTTGATGCTAGTGGTCTTGGAGAGTCCGACTCTTGGTACCATAAAAACCACATTACTGCCGTTTGTAGTATCATAGTGACGGTCCTCTGGCTTTCAACTGGGCAATTATGGCACACAGTTTGTTTTATCTCTGTGACGGCCTTGCAGCTCTTTAAACAGACAGTGAAAGTCACTCACGGTGCTCTATAACCATTGATACAACATTAACTCTGGCAGGAATAATAATCTAACCGGTTGTACAGCTTCTTCACTAATGACGATCTTCGGTCTTTAAGCAGCGAAACACATTGTTGTGTTTTAATAATTTGATGTGTAGTTTTGACTATGTAGATATTTATTTCTTTGAAGAGTTCCTGCATTTTTGGATTTCAAAAATATTTTTTTTTAAGAGATCACAAAGCTCAGAAAATCAGTGATAACATTGAGATCTTCATTCCAAAACATTTAATTTACATCACAGTGCCACGTTTGAGATTTTACAAAGATCAGACTGAGTTTGTTTGTGTAGTAAACTCTTTAAGACTTAACTAGTGGAGGTGAATCACTCTGCCTTTTATTCAAACTGGTTTAACAACATTTGTTTACTGCTGCCTCAGGCTGATCTCTGCCTGCTGCCAGTCACTTATATGATTGTTGCATTTGGGAATTAGCAGCTTGTTTGTTATTCAAAGAATATTAGAAAAAATATATAAAACGATGATAAACTAATCCAATGTCTTCAGCATTGCAGTGATAACATCCTTAACCCTCTGGTTCTTGTTGATATAATATTTAGATAAGTGAAATCACGTTATAATTCAATTCTAAACCCCTACAAACACAATGTTATCCGTCCATTACTGTCACATCATGCATAAAATAATAAAATCCTACTGCTACCGTGCTGTTTATATTGTTATGAAAGTGAAAATTTCTTTAAAGTATGCAAAATATATTAAATATTAAACTTAACACATTAATTACAGTTAACTGTGAGAGTACTCACTAGTGTTTGTCAGAGATTCTGCTGTGTTGTTGAGAAAAAGCTGCTGGATTCAGTTGAATGTTTCTTTACAGAGAAACAGAGAGACTTGTCTCGACTGCAGCTCTGCTGTTGATCAGACACACTTTAATTTTCATTTCAGGAATGTGGTTCTGCAGCTCTCCTCTTTCAGTGTTGCTCCTCCTCTCAGTGAGGGAGTGGTGGAGGAAGTATTCAGAACCTTAACTGAAGTAAAAGTACTAATACCACACTGTGAAAATACTTACTTCATTCAAAACGTGTCACAGTTCTTCCTCCATACTGTCAGTAGCTCCATACTCCCTGTCACTCTGTCTCACTCACCTAATTGGCTCACTCTGTTCACCTGCCTGTCACTCTCTCTCAGTTCACTCCGGCCACTCCCAGTTCCACTTCCAGCTCACAGCCCCGCCCCCTCTCTCTCACCACACTCTCCCTCACTCACCAGTCTCATGCAGTGCACCTGTCTGCCACACCCACCTCATCAGCACCATCCCTCTCACCTGCTCACTCTGCTGCACCTACACCCTGCAGTATAAATGCCCGACTCATTCACACACTCGCTGCCAGATCGTTCGTTGTATTCATGCTACACTTTCCAGCAATTTCCCTTGGACTGATTTCCCGTTGCCGACCCTGCCTGTCTGGACTTCCCTGCCTTGCCTGTGCCCCAGTCAACGTCTCAGCCTTCTGTCCCAGACCACGGTATTCCTACCTTGCCTCTGCCCTGGTTAACCGCTTCAGCCTTCTGTCCCCGACCACGAGATTAGCCTCCGCTTCCTCTGGTTTCCGTCTGCCTGATCCCCTGCCTGTTTCCCACTGTGAGTCATATCCTGCCTGTCTGTCTGCTGTGTTCTCAGCTTCAAATAAAGCTCCAGAACTTTATCTGTCTCCTGGTTGTTCTGCTTTTGGGTCCACACCCCACCCGTGGGGTGCATATTACTGCTGTATTAATATGTATCTTGCATGCTTTTAACTCCTTAATATCCTTCATATTGTCGAGTTTAATCTACATCAATGCATCATTTTCTATAAGATCATCATGTTTGTAGCGTCTCTGTCCTGTGAGAACCTCGTATCTCTAAAGAGAACAAACAGCCTGTTTTCAGCTTTGTGACGATGCATTTTCCAGCTGATCCAAGAGGCTTTTTAAAGAGTTTATTTATCTGAAGTAGGAGGATTTTCTCAACACATAAAGGAAACACTTCATCCTTCAGTTCATCACAAACATTCAACATCAACACATCTGGAGATACGTTGTTTTACCTGCACAGGAAGGGGATGAAAAACCTCTGAGAAGAAACTAAAGCTGTCAGACAAATGTAGTAAAAAGTACAATATTTACCACTGAGATGTAGTGGAGTACTAGAACATGGAAATACTAAAGATAAAGAGGTTTTTATTGTCATTGTAGTGAACAACAAAATTCAGTAAAAGTACCTACTTAAATGAAGAGACAAATCCAGTGGAAACTTTCAGTATTTATTTCGTTGAAACACACCAGCAGCTGAATGTTGTATTATCTGATTTTGATTGATTAATTTTGTGCCAATATGAATTAAGAATATTTATTTACTTATATTTACCCCCAAATACATAACAGACAGAGATCCCTAAAGTTGTATGTCAATTGGAAATGCTAAAAACTAAAACCATTAAGTAAAACAACCGTAATATGCTAAACTTATATCTGCAATAATCAGACAATAAAACATTTCAATTTGGCACCCGGATATATAAGCAACGTACAAATGTACTTATTCATAAGTATTTGGATTTTGTTGATTAAACAGTCTTGAAGGCAGGTTATGAAGTTATAAGAATTATTAAGACAACATTAGATAATATCATTCATTGTGTTAAAATCTGTGTGTTGGAGTAGTAGCAATGTTACAAATGATAGAAAAGCGAAAAGAAAAGAAACCCATTGATCAGAATGTGAAAAATCAATAATGTTTACCTCGTACATCACCAATAATATAGATTTATTAAATTAAATTAAGAGAAGAGATGATCAGAGGGGCAGAGTTTTTACCACCATCATTATGACCTGGATTAAAGTATGGGTAGAGTTTCTCAGTGAAGCAGCAGCCAGTAAAGGAGTAGATAAGAGCTGCAGCATCAACGTCATGAAAGGAGACCAGATCCTCCTCATAATCCACAAACACCCCCACCTTCTCAGGCTGAGACTTTAGAGAGAGACTGACAACAGGGTCAGCACAAGCTTTGTACTTATTCTCATTCCTCAACCATATCGTCCAGTAGCCATCCTGAGGAGACAGTGTGATTCTTGCCTTCCTGTTGATCGACTCTCTGGCCACTCCTAAAGTCCACTCAGTCTTCCCTTTAACCTGAACCTCGTAGTAAAATCTTCCTGAAGAGAAACTCTGCTTTGCTAAAACAATAGCACTAGGATCAAATCTCTTTGGATTGTCTGGGAGATTCTTCCTTACATCACCATGTTTAACCTGTTTTCCATCATCAAACAGGATGAGTGTGGGATGAGCTGTATCAGGATCAAGTGTCACATCCACTGCAGACTGCTGGACTCTCTTCAGCTCGGCCTCAAACAGCTTCTTCATCTGTTTACTGAGCGTCTCCTCGAGCTGGTTCACAACTCTCACCACAGTCCCCTCATATGAAGGTGGACTGACTCTGACTCCTGTCCAGTCCTTGGTGGGTGGAGCAGCTTTAAGGGACGTGAAGCTCTGTAGGAGGTGGAGGTGGTCTTCAGAGCGTGAGAGCTGCTCCACCTCAGTGCTTCTCTTCTTCAGCTCACAGATTTCCTGTTCCAGCTCTTTGATGAAGCCTTCAGCCTGTTTCTCTGTCTTTCTCTGCTTCTCTTTGATCGTGTCGATGAGCTCGGCCTGGCTTCTCTCAACAGACTCCTTCAGAGCGGTGAAGACCTGAACACCATCTGCTATCTCTCTGTCTGCATCTTCCTCACTGAGCTCCACTGAGTGTTTGAACTCCTGAATCTTTAGTCGTCTCTTCTGGATCATCTGCTGAATTTCAGTCTCTGTCGTCTCCAGCTTGGCCTTCTTTCCTTCATATTCTTTTTTCAGAGAAACAACATCATGAGTCTTGTGGTCCGAAACAGTGCAGAGCATGCAGACACACATCTGGTCGGTCTTACAGAACAGCTCCATCAGTTTATCGTGCTCCGTACACATCCTGCCTTCCAGGTTCTCCATAGGGTCGATCAGCTGATGTCTTTTCAGACCTGACCTTGTCAGATGAGGCTCCAGGTGAGTCTCACAGTAGGAGTCCAGACACACCAGGCAGGACTTCATGGCCTTCAGTTTGGTTCCAGTGCAGACGTAACAGGGAACTTCTCCTGGTTTGGCAGCTTGTTGCTCTGAGCTGCTGTTTCTGGCTTTCTGTTGAGCTGACTGTCTGAACTGAGCAGCCATCTCAGAGATGAAAGTATTGATCTGCAGATCAGGTCTGGTGTTAAAAACCTTGTTACAGTTTGGACACTGACACTGGACATTAACGTCCCAGTGTTGAGTGATGCAGGTTTTACAGAAGTTGTGTCCACATGGTATGGTGACTGGATCAGTGAACACATCCAGACAGATGGAACACAGAAACTGATCTTCAGTCAGCAGACAGCTGGCAGCAGACATGTCTACACTCTGAGGACAAAAGGTGTAACAAATAAAAAGTGTTATTACAGTGCAGACGTTTTATTAAACAAAAAATCTTTTGATTATTTCTTTCATAAAATCATACTAGGATTAGTAGCATATAAGGAGTCATCCTTAATGATGATGGGATGTTATATGAATTTGCTGCTAGTGGTCTTGGAGAGTCCGACTCTTGGTACCATAAAAACCACATTACTGCCGTTTGTAGTATCATAGTGACGGTCCTTTGGCTTTCAACTGGGCAATTATGGCACACAGTTTGTTTTATCTCTGTGACGGCCTTGCAGCTCTTTAAACAGACAGTGAGAGTCACTCACGGTGCTCTATAACCATTGATACAACATTGACTCTAGCCGGTCGTACAGCCTCTTCACTTATGACGATCATCCGGCTTCAAGCAGCCAAACACGTTTTGTTTTACTAATGTGATGTGTAGTTTTGGCTATGTAGATATTTATTTCTCTGAAGAGTTCCTGCATTTTTAGATTTGAAAAATAATTTTTTTGAGAGATCACAAAGCTCAGAAAATCAGTGATAACATTGAGATCTTCATTCCAAAACATTTACTTTACATCAGAGTGCTACGGTTTGACACTATTTTCCAAAGATCAGACTGAGCTTGTTTGTGGTGGATTTTCTAAGACTGAACAATTGGAGGTGAATCACTCTGCCTTTTATTCAAACTGGTTTAACAACATTTTTTTAAGGCTGCCTCAGGCTGATCTCTGCCTGCTGCCAGTCACTTATATGACTGTTGCATTTGGGAATTAGCAGCTTGTTTTTTATTCAAAGAATATTAGAAAAAAATAATAAAACAATGATAAGCTAATCCGATGTCTTCAGCATTGCAGTGATAACATCCTTAACCCTCTGGTTCTTGTTGATATAATATTTAAGTAACTAAAATCACATTAGAATTAAATTCTAAACCCCTAAAAACACAATGTTATCCCTCCATTACTGTCACATAATGCATAGAATAATAAAAATACTACTGCTACCCTTCTGTTTGTATTGTTATGAAAGTGAAAATCTCTTTAAAGTATGCAAAATATATTAAATATTAAACTTAACACATTAATTACCGTTAAATGTCATATATATAGACAGTATTTGACTTTATTGTTTGTTTATTGCAGCCTCTGAAGGAGCAGATCAAAAGAAAAATCCCTTTCTCTGTCCAAACACCTGTCTGAGTAGAGCTGAGGTTTTGAGTTCAAACAGGAAACAGATCTTTGAATTAGCTTAAGCTAATGCTAGCTGTGACTGTATTCTGTCTAACCTTTAACTAGACAGAGTTCAGTCACTGTGGTTTGGTTTCTACCTCTGTTTTTATCTAAAATGACACATTTCTATGGATTAATGTTCATTATTTTATAAAGCAAGATGTTAAACATTCAGATATAGTTTGAACTCAACTTGGATCAAATATTTAGTTAGTGTATTTTGTCTTTGTAGAACAGAGTACTCACCAGTGTTTGTCAGAGATTCTGCTGTGTTGTTGAGAAAAAGCTGCTGGATTCAGTTGAATGTTTCTTTACAGAGAAACAGAGAGACTTGTCTCGACTGCAGCTCTGCTGTTGATCAGACAAAGTTTAACGTTAATTTCAGGAAATGTGGTTCTGCAGCTCTCCTCTTTCAGTGTTGCTCCTCCTCTCAGTGAGGGAGGGGTGGAGGAAGTATGCAGATCCTTTACTGAAGTAAAAGTACTAATACCACACTGTGAAAGTACTTACTGCATTTAAACCTAACTTAAGTTGAAGTATTATCAGCCAAATATACTTGTAGTCCATCTATCCATCCATTTCCTTCTGCTTATCCGGGGCCGGGTCACGGGGGCAGCAAGCTAAGGAGGGTCCTCCAGACGTCCTTCTCCCCAGCAACACTTTCCAGCTCCTCCTGGGGAACCCCGAGCGTGGAACCAGAGTGTGTTTAACTTAGCTTAGCACAAAGACTGCAAGCAGGGGGAAACTACTAGCCTTTTCTTCAATCCAGTATTTGTGTTAAGCTAGGCTAAACATGCTCTGAACCAATCACACTGTACCAGATATACTTCCAATCGGATGTTTTTACTATTTAGATTTCATGTGCATTTTTTTGGAGCAGATTCTTCATCCATTAGGCGTGAGGAATTGTAAACATTTTATATTTTAAAAATAAAAGTCATCTCTTTGAGGCAAACATACATATGTGGTTTACGTGAGTATTTCAAGAGTGATAAAACTATTATGTTATTTGTCTGTAAGCAATTTTCATTTTCCAGCTGATCCAAGAGGCTTTTTAAAGAGTTTATTTATCTGAAGAAGTAGGAGGATTTTCTCAACACATAAAGGAAACACTTCATCCTTCAGTTCATCACAAACATTCAACATCAACACATCTGGAGATACGTGGTTTTACCTGCACAGGAAAGAGATGAAAAACTGTCCACTGAGAAGAAACTAAAGCTGTCAGACAAATGTAGTAAAAAGTACAATATGTACCTCTGAGATGTAGTGGAGGAGTACTAGAACATGGAAATACTAAAGTTAAAGATAAAGATAAAGAGGTTTTTATTGTCATTGTAGTGAACAATGAAATTCAGTAAAAGTACCTACTTAAATGAAAAGAGACAAATCCAGTGGAAACTTTCAGTTTTTATTCCGTTGAAACACCACAGCAGCTGAACGTTGCATTATCCGATTTTGTTGATTAATTTTGTGCCAATATGAATTAAGAAATCATCTTATATTTACCCCCAAAGACAAGCCAGACAGAGATCCGTAAAGTTGTATGTAAATTGGAAATGATAAAAACTAAAACCATTAAGTAAAGAAAAACAATACATGCAAAACTTATATCTTCAATATTCAGACAATAAAACATTTGGATTTGGCACCCAGATATTTAAGCAACGTACAAATGTACTTATTCATGAGTATTTAGTTTTTGTTGATTAAACAGTCTTGAAGGTAGGTTATGCAGTTATAAGAATTATTAAGACAACATTAGATAATATCATTCATTGTGTTAAAATCTGTATGTTGGAGTAGTAGCAATGTTACAAATTATAGAAAAACATTTACAATAAAATTGAAAGAAACCCATTGATCAGAATGTGAAAAATCAATAATGTACACCTCGTACATCACCAATAATATAAATTTGTTACATTAAATGAAGGAGTCTTGCTGAAGAAAATCAACTGGTTGTTCTACTCAGTGTGATTGACAGGAGAGATGATCAGAGGGGCAGAGTTTTTACCACCATCTTTAATACCTGGACTAAAGTATGGGTAGAGTTTCTCAGTGAAGCAGCAGCCAGTAAAGGAGTAGATAAGAGCTGCAGCATCAACGTCATAAAAGGAGACCAGACCCTCCTCATAATCCACCAACACCCCCACCTTCTCAGGCTGAGACTTCAGAGAGAGACGGACTGATGGGTCAGCACCTGCTTTGTACTCATTCTCATTCCTCAACCCTATCATCCAGTAACCATTCTGAGGAGTCAGTATGATTTGTCCCTTCCTGTTGATCGACTCTCTGGCCACTCCTAAATCCCAGTAAGTCTTCCCTTTAAGCTGAACCTCGTAGTAAAATCTTCCTGAAGAGAAACTCTGCTTTGCCAAGACATTAACATAAGGATCAAATCTCTCTGGATTATCTTGGAGATTCTTCTTTACATCACCAAGTTTAACTTGTTTTCCATCATCAGACAGGATGAGTTTGGGATTTGCTGTATCAGGATCAAGTGTCACATCCACTGCAGACTGCTGGACTCTCTTCAGCTCGGCTACAGCGAGCAGCTTCTTCTTCTGTTTACTGAGCGTCTTCTTCAGCTGGTTCACAGCTCTCACCACAGTCCCCTCATATGAAGGTGGACTGACTCTGACTCCTGTCCAGTCCTTGGTGGGTGAAGCAGCTTTAAGGGACATGAAGCTCTGTAGGAGGAGGAGGTGGTCTTCAGAGTGTGAGAGCTGCTCCACCTCAGTGCTTCTCTTCTTCAGCTCACAGATTTCCTGTTCCAGCTGTTTGATGAAGCCTTCAGCCTGTTTCTCTGTCTTTCTCTGCTTCTCTTTGATCGTGTCGATGAGCTCGGCCTGGCTTCTCTCAACAGACTCCTTCAGAGCGGTGAAGACCTGAACACCATCTGCTATCTCTCTGTCTGCATCTTCCTCACTGAGCTCCACTGAGTGTTTGATCTCCTGAATCTTCAGTCGTCTCTTCTGGATCATCTGCTGAATTTCAGTCTCTGTCGTCTCCAGCTTGGCCTTCTTTCCTTCATATTCTTTTTTCAGAGGAACAACATCATGTGTCTTGTGGTCTGAATAAGTGCAGAGTATGCAGACACACATCTGGTCGGTCTTACAGAACAGCTCCAGCAGTTTATCGTGCTCCGTACACATCCTGCCTTCCAGGTTCTCCACAGGGTGGATTGGCTGATGTCTTTTCAGACCTGACCTTGTCAGATGAGGCTCCAGGTGAGTCTCACAGTAGGAGACCAGACACACCAGGCAGGACTTCATGGCCTTCAGTTTGGTTTCTGTGCAGACGTCACAGGGAACTTCTCCTGGTTTGGCAGCTTGTTCCTCTGAGCTGCTGTTTCTAGCTTTCTGTTGAGCAGACTGTCTGAACTGAGCAGCCATCTCAGAGATGAAAGTATTGACCCGCAGCTCAGGTCTGGTGTTAAAATCTTCTTTACAGTTTGGACACTGACACTGGACCTTAACGTCCCAGTGTTGAGTGATGCAGGTTTTACAGAAGTTGTGTCCACATGGTGTGCTGACTGGATCAGTGAACACATCCAGACAGATGGAACACAGAAACTGATCTTTAGTCAGCAGACAGCTGGCAGCAGACATGTCTACACTCTGAGGACAAAAAGTGTAACAAATAAAAAGTCTTATTACAGTGCAGACGTTTTATTAAACAAAAAATATTTTGATTATTTGTTTCATAAAATCATACTAGGATTGGTAGCATATAAGGAGTCATTCTTAATGATGATGGGATGTTATATGAATTTGCTGCTAGTGGTCTTGGAGAGTCCGACTCTTGGAACCATAAAAACCACATTACTGCCGTTTGTAGTATCATAGTGACGGTCCTTTGGCTTTCAACTGGGCAATTATGGCACACAGTTTGTTTTATCTCTGTGACGGCCTTGCAGCTCTTTAAACAGACAGTGAGAGTCACTCACGGTGCTCTATAACCATTGATACAACATTGACTCTGGCAGGAATAATAATCTAACCGGTCGTACAGCTTCTTCACTAATGACGATCATCCTTCTTTAAGCAGCCAAACACATTGTTGTGTTTTAATAATTTGATGTGTAGTATTGACAGTGTAAATATTTATTTCTCTGAAGAGTTCTTCCATTTTTAGATTTCAAAAATTGTTTTTTTTAAGAGATCACAAAACTCAGAAAATCGGCGATAACATTGAGATCTTCATTCCAAAACATTTACTTACAGAGTGCCACGTTTGAGATTTTCTAAAGTTCAGACTGAGTTTGTTTGTGTAGTAAATCCTTTAAGACTTAACTAGTGGAGGTGAATCACTCTGCCTTTCATTCAAACTGGTTTAACAACATTTTTTTAAGGCTGCCTCAGGCTGATCTCTGCCTGCTGCCAGTCACTTGTATGACTGTTGCATTTGGGAATTAGCAGCTTGTTTGTTATTCAAAGAATATTAGAAAAAAAATTAAAGAATGATAAGCTAATCCGATGTCTTCAGCATTGCAGTGATAACATCCTTAACCCTCTGGTTCTTGTTGATATATTATTTAAATAAGTAAAATTACATTAGAATTCAATTCTAAACACCTAAAAACACAATGTTATCTCTCCATTACTGTCATCACGCATAAAATAATAAAATACTACTGCTACCCTGCTGTTAATATTATGAAAGTGAAAATATATATATATATATATATATATATATATATATATATATATATAGAGAGAGAGAGAGAGAGAGAGAGAGAGAGAGAGAGAGAGAGAGAGAGAGACAGTATTTGACTTCATTGTTTGTTTATTGCAGCCTCTGAAGGAGCAGAGCAATATAAAATCCCTTTCTCTGTCCACAGTCCTGTTTGAATAGAGCTTAGGTTTTGAGTTCAAACAGGAAACAGATCTTTGAATTATCTTAAGCTAATGCTAGCTGTGACTGTATTCTGTCTAACCTTTAACTAGACAGAGTTCAGTCACTGTGGTTTGGTTTCTACCTCTGTTTTTATTTAAAATGACACATTTCTGTGGCTTAATATTCTTTATATGTAAACCAAAATGTAAAACATTCAGATATAGTTTGAACTCAACTTGGATCAAATATTTAGTTAGTGTATTGTGTCTTTGTAGAACAGAGTACTCACCAGTGTTTGTCAGAGATTCTGCTGTGTTGGTGAGAAAAAGCTGCTGGATTCAGTTGAATGTTTCTTTACAGAGAAACAGAGAGACTTGTCTCGACTGCAGCTCTGCTGTTGATCAGACAAACTTTAACTTTCATTTCAGGAAATGTGACTCTGCAGCTCTCCTCTTTCAGTGTTGCTCCTCCTCTCAGTGAGGGAGTGGTGGAGGAAGTATTCAGATCCTTCACTGAAGTAAAAGTACTAATACCACACTGTGAAAGTACTTACTGCATTTAAACCTAACTTAACTATAAGTATTATCAGCCAAATGTACTTGTAGTATGAAAAGAAAAACTATTCATTGTGCAGTAAAATGTTCCCTGTAAGTGTTTTACTGTTCTAGATTAATATTACTGCTGTATTAATGTGTATGTTGCATGTTTTAAACACCTTGATATCCTTTATGTTGTCTAGTTTAATCTACATCAATGTATAACATTCTATAAGATCATCATGTTTGTGTCACAGTTCTTCCTCCATACTGTCAGTAGCTCCATACTCCCTGTCACTCTGTCTCACTCACCTTATTGGCTCACTCTGTTCACCTGCCTGTCACTCTCTCTCAGTTCACTCCGGCCACTCCCAGTTCCACTTCCAGCTCTCAGCCCAGCCCCCACTCTCTCACCACACTCTCCCTCACTCACCTAATCAGCCTCATGCAGTGCACCTGTCTGCCACACCCACCTCATCAGCACAATCCCTCTCACCTGCTCACTCTGCTGCACCTACACCCTGCAGTATTTAAACCCCAGTCAGTCACACACTCATTACATTACATTACATTACAGTCATTTAGCAGACGCTTTTATCCAAAGCTGTCCACTCGCTGCCAGATCGTTTGTTGCATTCATGCCAGACCTTCCAGCAATTTCCTGTTGACTGATTTCCCGTTGCCGACCCTGCCTGTCTGGACTTCCCTGCCTTGCCTGTGCCCCGGTCAACGACTCAGCCTTCTGTCCCCGACCACCAGATTCCTACCTTGCCTTTGCCTCGGTTAGCCGCCTTAGCCTTCTGTCCCCGACCACGAGTATAGCCTCCGCTTCCTCTGGTTTCCGTCTGCCTGATCCCCTGCCTGTTTCCCTGACGGCTAGGCGCGCTCCCGATAGGAATCCTCTATGTGATTGCAGAACTTTATCTGTCTCCTGGTCGTACTGCTTTTGGGTCCACACCACACCTGTGACAGTTTGTATCGTCTCTGTCCTGTGAGAACCTCGTATCTCTAAAAAGAACAAACAGCCTGTTTTCAGCTTTGTGACGATGCATTTTCCAGCTGATCCAAGAGGCTTTTTAAAGAGTTTATTTATCTGAAGAAGTAGGAGGATTTTCTCAACATAAAGGAAACACTTCATCCTTCAGTTCATCACAAACATTCAACATCAACACATCTGGAGATACGTGGTTTTACCTGGACAGGAAGGCGATGAAAAACTGTCATCTGAGAAGAAACTAAAGCTGTCAGACAAATGTAGTAAAAAAACACAATATGTACCTCTGAGATGTAGTATTAAGTAGCAGAACATGGAAATACTAAAGTTAAGTAAAAGTACATACTTGAGTAAAAAGAAAAGAGACAAATCCAGGGGAAACTTTCAGTTTTTATTCTGTTGAAACACCACAGCAGCTGAATGTTGTATTATCTGATTTTGATTGATTAATTTTGTGCCAATATGAATTAAGAATATTTATTTACTTATATTTACCCCCAAATACATAACAGACAGAGATCCCTAAAGTTGTATGTCAATTGGAAATGCTAAAAACTAAAACCATGAAGTAAAACAACCGTAATATGCTAAACTTATATCTGCAATAATCAGACAATAAACATTTGGATTTGGCACCCAGATATTTAAGCAACGTACAAATGTACTTATTCATGAGTATTTAGTTTTTGTTGATTAAACAGTCTTGAAGGTAGGTTATGCAGTTATAAGAATTATTAAGACAACATTAGATAATATCATTCATTGTGTTAAAATCTGTATGTTGGAGTAGTAGCAATGTTACAACTTATAGAAAAACATTTACAATAAAATTGAAAGAAACCCATTGATCAGAATGTGAAAAATCAATAATGTGTACATCACCAATAATATAGATTTATTAAATTAAATTAAGAGTAGAGATGATCAGAGGGGCAGAGTTTTTACCACCATCATTAAGACATGGAATAAAGAATGGGTAGAGTTTCTCAGTGAAGCAGCAGCCAGTAAAGGAGTAGATAAGAGCTGCAGCATCTACGTCATAAAAGGAGACCAGACCCTCCTCATAATCCACAAACACCCCCACCTTCTCAGGCTGAGACTTCAGAGAGAGATCAACCAAAGTGTCAGCACAAGCTTTGTACTCATTCTCATTCCTCAAACATATCGTCCAGTAACCATCCTGAGGAGTCAGTCTGAAGCTTCCCTTCCTGTTGATCGACTCTCTGGCCACCCCTAAAAGCCACTCAGTCTTCCCTTTAACCTGAACCTCGTAGTAAAATCTTCCTAAAGAGAAACTCTGCTTCGCTAAGACATTAGCACATGAATCAAATCTTTCTGGATTGTCTGGGAGATTCTTCTTTACACCACCAAGTTTAACTTGTTTTCCATCATCAGACAGGATGAGTTTGGGATTTGCTGTATCAGGATCAAGTGTCACATCCACTGCAGACTGCTGGACTCTCTTCAGCTCGGCCTCAAACAGCTTCTTCATCTGTTTCCTGAGCGTCTCCTCCAGCTGGTTCACAGCTCTCACCACAGTCCCCTCATATGAAGGTGGACTGACTCTGACTCCTGTCCAGTCCTTGGTGGGTGGAGCAGCTTTAATGGACGTGAAGCTCTGTAGAAGGTGGAGGTGGTCTTCAGAGCGTGAGAGCTGCTCCACCTCAGTGCTTCTCTTCTTCAGCTCACAGATTTCGTGTTCCAGCTCTTTGATGAAGCCTTCAGCCTGTTTCTCTGTCTTTCTCTGCTTCTCTTTGATCGTGTCGATGAGCTCGGCCTGGCTTCTCTCAACAGACTCCTTCAGAGCGGTGAAGACCTGAACACCATCTGCTATCTCTCTGTCTGCATCTTCCTCACTGAGCTCCACGGAGTGTTTGATCTCCTGAATCTTTAGTCGTCTCTTCTGGATCATCTGCTGAATTTCAGTCTCTGTCGTCTCCAGCTCAGTCTTCTTTCCTTCATATTCTTCTTTCAGAGGAACAACATCATGTGTCTTGTGGTCTGAAACAGTACAGAGCATGCAGACACACATCTGGTCGGTCTTACAGAACAGCTCCATCAGTTTATCGTGCTCCGTACACATCCTGCCTTCCAGGTTCTCCACAGGGTCGATCAGCTGATGTCTTTTCAGGCCTGACCTTGTCAGATGAGGCTCCAGGTGAGTCTCACAGTAGGAGTCCAGACACACCAGGCAGGACTTCATGGCCTTCAGTTTGGTTCCAGTGCAGACGTCACAGGGAACTTCTGCTGGTTTATCAGCTTGTTGCTCTGAGCTTCTGTTTCTGGCTTTCTGTTGAGCTGACTGTCTGAACTGAGCAGCCATCTCAGAGATGAAAGTATTGACCTGCAGCTCAGGTCTGGTGTTAAAAACCTTTTTACAGTTTGGACACTGACACTGGATATTAACGTCCCAGTGTTGAATGATGCAGGTTTTACAGAAGTTGTGTCCACATGGTGTGCTGACTGGATCAGTGAACACATCCAGACAGATGGAGCACAGAAACTGATCTTCAGTCAGCAGACAGCTGGCAGCAGACATGTCTACACTCTGAAGACAAAAGGTGTAACAAATAAAAAGTCTTATTACAGTGCAGACGTTTTATTAAACAAAAAATCTTTTCATTATTTGTTTCATAAAATCATACAAGGATTAGTAACATATAAGGAGTCATCCTTAATGATGATGGGATGTTATATGAATTTGCTACTAGTGGTCTTGGAGAATCCGACTCTTGGTACCATAAAAACCACATTACTGCCTTTTGTAGTATCATAGTGACGGTCCTTTGGCTTTCAACTGGGCAATTATGGCACACAGTTTGTTTTATCTCTGTGACGGCCTTGCAGCTCTTTAAACAGACAGTGAGAGTCACTCACGGTGCTCTATAACCATTGATACAACATTGACTCTAGCCGGTCGTACAGCCTCTTCACTTATGACGATCATCCGGCTTCAAGCAGCCAAACACGTTTTGTTTTACTAATGTGATGTGTAGTTTTGGCTATGTAGATATTTATTTCTCTGAAGAGTTCCTGCATTTTTATATATAGACAGTATTTTACTTCATTGTTTGTTTATTGCAGCCTCCGAAGGACCAGATCAAAAGAAAAATCCCTTTCTCTGTCCAAACACCTGTCTGAGTAGAGCTGAGGTTTTGAGTTCAAACAGGAAACAGATCTTTGAATTATCTTAAGCTAATGCTAGCTGTGACTGTATTCTGTCTAACCTTTAACTAGACAGAGTTCAGTCACTGTGGTTTGGTTTCTACCTCTGTTTTTATCTAAAATGACACATTTCTACGGCGTAATATTCTTTATATTATAAAACTAGATGTTAAACATTCAGATATAGTTTGAACTCAACTTGGATCAAATATTTAGTTAGTGTATTGTGTCTTTGTAGAACAGAGTACTCACCAGTGTTTGTCAGAGATTCTGCTGTGTTGTTGAGAAAAAGCTGCTGGATTCAGTTGAATGTTTCTTTACAGAGAAACAGAGAGACTTGTCTCGACTGCAGCTCTGCTGTTGATCAGACAAAGTTTAACTTTCATTTCAGGAATGTGGTTCTTCAGCTCTGCTCTTTCAGTGTTGCTCCTCCTCTCAGTGAGGGAGGGGTGGAGGAAGTATTCAGATCCTTCACTGAAGTAAAAGTACTAATACCACACTGTGAAAGTACTTACTGCATTTAAACCTAACTTAAGTTTAAGTATTATCAGCTAAATGTACTTGTAGTATGAAAAGAAAAACTATTCATTGTGAAGTAAAATGTTCCCTTTAAATGTTTTACTGTTATATCTGATGTTCTGGATTAATATTACTGCTGTATTAATATGTATGTTGCATGCTTTTAACTACTTAACATCCTTTATGCTGTCTAGTTTAATCTACATCAATGCATCATATTCTATAAGATCATCATGTTCTATAAGATCATCATGTTCTATAAGATCATCATGTTCTATAAGATCATCATGTTTGTATCGTCTCTGTCCTGTGAGAACCTCGTATCTCTAAAAAGAACAAACAGTCTGTTTTCAGCTTTGTGACGATGCATTTTCCAGCTGATCCAAGAGGCTTTTTAAAGAGTTTATTTATCTGAAGAAGTAGGAGGATTTTCTCAACACATAAAGGAAACACTTCATCCTTCAGTTCATCACAAACATTCAACATCAACACATCTGGAGATACGTGGTTTTACCTGGACAGGAAGGGGACGAAAAACTGTCATCTGAGAAGAAACTAAAGCTGTCAGATAAATGAAGTAAAACGACAATATTTACCTCTGAGATGTACTACAGTTAAAAGTACAATATTTACTTCTGAGATGTACTACAATAAAAAGTACAATAAATGATAAAAAGTACAATAAATAATGAAAAATAAAATATTTACTTCTGAGATGTAGTGGAATAAAAAGTACAATAAATAATAAGTACAATAAATAATAAAAAGTACAATAAATAATAAAAAGTAAAATATTTACTTCTGAGAGGTAGTGGAATAAAAAGTACAAAAATAATAAAAAAGTACAATAAATAATTAAAAAGTACAGTAAATAATAAAAAAATATAATAAATAATAAAAAGTACAAAAATAATAAAATGTACAATAAATAATAAAAAGTACAAAAATAATAAAAGTACAATAAATAATAAAAAGTACAATAAATAATAAAAATACAATAAATAATAAAAGTTCAATAAATAATAAAAGTACAATAAATAATAAAAAAGTACAATAAATAATAAAAAGTTCAATAAATAATAATAAAAAGTACAATATTTACCTCTAAGATAAAATTTAGTAAAAAGTACAATATTTGAAAAATACAATAAATAATAAAAGTTCAATAAATAATAAAAGTTCAATAAATAATAAAAAGTACAATAAATAATAAAAGTTCAATAAATAATAAAAGCACAAAAATAATAACAAATACATATTTGTATTATGTATTTACATAATAACTATTATTTATTATTTTATTGTGTATTTACATATTTATCATTATTTATTTACAATATTCGGCACGTTGACCACGTACTGCGTCAGTGCGCGCTGACGTCACCACGCAAGGACGTCCTCGCACAACCGCATTGTTGTTGGGGAAGAGAAGCTCGGGCAGCCGCTGAGCTCTGCCGCTTCTAACCGCTCTCTGACCGGCCCGCTGACCTGCCAATCACCCCCCCCCCCCATACTCCCCCTCCACCTCGTCGCCCTGGATACCCCGTCGGTCGCTCGCTCGCTGGACTCGACTCGGTGCAGAACTGGATGCGTCTGAAGGCCGCGCCGCCATTGCTGCTGCTGTTCCTGCAGAGCTGAGCTGAGACTCCGGTGAGTGCTGCCCGGTGACCCCCCTCTAACAACCCCCCTCTAACAGCCCCTCTAACAGCCCCCCCTGCAGCCTGCACTGGTTCCACTGTGAAACCAGTGAAACCAGTGGAACCAGTGGATCCTCAAACCCTCAAACGCTCCCAGCGAGGCTGCTTCTGGTTCTGCTGGTCGCCATCTTTGCTGCGATGCTAGCAGGCTAGCGTTAGCATGCTAACGCTAGCCTGCTAGCCTGCTGCGTGGACGCAGTGTTCTGACGCGGTCCCGACGGGCCCCGTGACCCGGCAGGAGGACGCTGTCCCGCGGGGCCCGTCCCGTCTGCAGAGCTTCAGCTCCGTTAACGCCGCTGTGCTGCAGAGAGGAGGAGCTAACGGAGCTAACGAAGCTAGCTCCGTTAGCTCCGTTAGCTTCGTTAGCCGACCGAGGAGCTGCTGTGAGCCGGTTATGTGCAGCCTCAGCCCGGTGGAGGAGTGATGGGAGCATGATCTCTGGAGGGACACACACACACACACACACACACACACACACACACACACACACACACACACACACACACACAGCACACACACACACACACACACACACACACAGCTACACACACACACACACACACACACATCTGAACACACACATCTACACACACACACAGGCACACACACATCTCCAGCTACACTCACACACACAAGGGCCACACACCTCAAGCTGCACACACACACACACACACACACACACACACACACCAGGGCCACACACCACACACCACAAGGGCCACACACACACACACACACACACACACACACACACACACACACACACACACACACACACAAGGGCCACATATCTAAAGCTACACACACACACACACATCTAAAGCTACACACACATCTAAAGCTGCACACACACACACACACACACACACACACACACACACACACACACACCAGGGCCACACACCTGCAGCTGCACAGTTTTGGTTAGAAATAACTTTATTAGCAAAGTGTGTGTTGACACTTTTTGTCTCCAGCTGTTCTCAAGCCGTGCTGCAGGCAGTAGGAGACGGAGTGGCACAATATCCTTCATGTGGTTAAATCTGACTTTTCTGTGCCATGTGACAGACGCTCTGCATTAGTAATACATTGATAGATTGATAGACCCGCGGAACAAGTTTAAAACACTGGAACTAAAATGACTCGCTGTCCAAGTTGTGTATTTTGTCTTTACATATTTGTCTCGTCCTCTACGATTGAAGAGTTGAAGATATCGTGTAAACAATCATTACTGCAGGTTCTGTTAGGCTACGTCCGCACTACTACGTTCCCATTTTAAAACATGTATCGTTTGCTTTGTTTACACTGAGCGTCCACACGACTCCGGAGTTATAGGGCACCGAAAACAAAGGTGCTTAGAAACGCTGCAAAGCTGGTTTACTTTGAAAACTCTGGGGTTACCTCTTATTGTGGACAGGCGGAACCACGAAAGCAGGCTGTTATTGGAGTGGTGTCCAGCTTTGTTATCTTTCTACTTTCCATTTTCCTATTAATGCTTATTTTGTTCTGCACAACTATTGTGACGTTCACAAAGAAACTGTAAAGGGACAAAAGCATAAATGCTCTCCAGTGCGACAGAGACTTCAGCCACCAGCACAGCTACGAGTGTACAAACACACAACAACAAAACAGTTTGAGTAAATAGAGGAAGATTATCGAGGAATATACTAAGTATCAAGCACATCCTTTAATTATTAAAGAGTACTATAACACTGTCATATTTCCTGTAACTAAGCAAACAATCTACTTCCTGTTCAAACCGGCAACCGCATGCCCAGTGTATGTTATTAGTCATGTGTTAGTCGCTTTAGGCGTGATAGTATGGCTGGAAATCATTTGGAAAAGGAAGCTGAAAAGCCGTGTGGACAGACACCCTTGTTTGTTTTCAACAAAAACGTATTTGTGTGGATGAAGCCTCAGACGCAACACACACTGATCTGTGCGCTGGAGGTTTCCTCGCACACTTAAGAACATACTTAAGTTGAGTCTCTGACGCTGTTGTTTCATTTGTCTTGTTTTCAGGGTCTTTACGTCTTCATAATGAAGAAGAAAAGTCGTCATCACCGACCCCCGGTGCTGAAGAGGGATTCGTCTCCAATCAAGCCGTCGCCCAACCGGGAGACGCTGACGTACGCGCAGGCCCAGCGGATAGTTGAGCTGGAGGTGGACGGCCGCGTGCACCGGATCAGCATCTACGACAAGATGGATGTCATCGGCGACGACGACCCCACGGCGCAGGAGATCATGGAGTGTAACAGCAACAAGGAGAACAACGAGAAGCCCCAGCAGGTCCTGGTGCGCTCAGTGCGCCTTAAAAACAACCAGCAGAAGAAGAACGCCGCGCTCATGGCCACGCACAGCAGTACTGGCAGCCTGTTGGAGCCAAAGGTTAGAACGGTTGAATACAACCTGCCGGTGGTGCCCAAGAGGCCGGCGGCGTATTACAAATACACGGAGAGGACGGCGGAGGAGTTGGACGAGGAGGTGGAGTACGACATGGACGAGGAGGACTACGCCTGGCTGGAGCTCATCAACGACAAGAGGAAGAGCGAGGGCGTCAGCCAGGTGTCGCACAACCTGTTTGAGTTCCTCATGGACCGCTTCGAGAAGGAGTCGTACGCGGCAACGCAGGGTCAGAGCGACCAGCAGTCGCTGGTGGACGAGGACGCCGTGTGCTGCGTCTGCATGGACGGAGACGGAGCCGACAGCAACGTCATCCTCTTCTGCGACTCCTGCAACATCGCCGTGCACCAGGAGTGCTACGGCGTGCCGTACATCCCCGAGGGCCAGTGGCTCTGCCGACACTGCCTTCAGTGTCCGGCGCGTCCCGCCGAGTGCGTCTTCTGCCCCAACAGAGGCGGAGCCCTGAAGAAGACAGACGACGGCCGCTGGGGCCACGTAGCGTGCGCCCTGTGGGTGCCCGAGGTCGGCTTTTCCGACACCGTTTTCATCGAGCCCATCGACGGCGTTTGCAACATCCCGCCGGCGCGCTGGAAGCTCACCTGCTACCTGTGCAAAGAGAAGGGCGTGGGCGCTTGCATCCAGTGCGACAAGATCAACTGCTACACCGCCTTCCACGTCAGCTGCGCCCAGAGGGCCGGCCTTTACATGAGGATGGAGCCCGTGAAGGAGGTGACGCCGTCCGGCAGCGCCTCCTTCTCTGTGAAGAAGACCGCCTACTGCTGCAGCCACACGCCGGAGGGCTGCGACCGCCGGCCGCTCGGCATCTACGAGGAGCCGCACCCGAAGAACGGAGCGTGCCACAAGAGAGCCGACAAGAGGGGGAAGTCCCGGGCCAAGGGCTGGGCGAAGAAGAAGAGCAAGAGAGGCGAGCCTGAACCGGAACCAGAGCCCGAGACCCCCACCAACTCTGGGCCCAGTATCACTGCTTCAAGGTAGGCGGGACTCCCAGAATGCATCTCTCACATACATTAATAGTGTTTCCTGCGCCGGTCGAATCAGTTCCTAGTCATTTAGACCTGATCCAGATAACAAAAAAGAAGTATATAATATGTTCAGCTCGGAAAGGTCCACACATTTATACAAGAAACATTAGTAAAGTCTAGTTTGTAATAATAACATTATACTCACCAAGTTAATATCTGTAAATGGGGGAATCAAGAAGTCTGACGGTTCAAGAAGTACGAGCAGTCGGACCATCATTACAGATATAAAGTCACAGTCCCAAAAACAGAAGCTTGTCAGACAGAAGCTTGTATCTGTTCAGGTTAACCCCTCTGAAATGACATGTATACATTGATTCATATCTCTCTCTCTCTGTGGCTCAGTTTCGACACCATCCTGAACCAGGTGGCGGTCCAGAGGAAGCGGGTGTTCGTGGAGCGGTTGCTGAGCTACTGGGTGCAGAAGAGGCAGTCGAGGAACAACGTGCCGCTGATCCGCCGGCTGCAGGCCAACCCTCAGCCGCCGAAGATCAAGCAGATGGTCAGTGCTGCCGACACTCACTCACAGGGAGCATCATCCTTTACTGTCGTTCTTCTTACCGAAAAGTTTGTGCGTTTTTCCTGCAGGACCGTGCGGAGACGAACAAGGCGCTGAAGGAGCAGCTGAAGGAGTGGCACCGCCTCCGCCACGACCTGGAGCGAGCTCGTCTGCTGCTGGAGCTCATCAGGAAGAGAGAGAAGCTGAAGAGGGAGGAGGTAGAGTCGCTTCATCGTTTACTACTGAAACACTTAAATAGAACAAAAGTTACTTTTAGTGAAGGCTTGTTTTTGTTGTGTAGCTGCTGAGTTTCACCAAAAAAACTCCCAGAATTCACTGATAACTTTGATTTCTGTTCTAAAGGTGCTTTCAGACAGAATGAGAAGTTAATTTTGACTTGTGTTGTGTTCTTAAGTACTGACTAATATTCAGATTTTTTTAAATAAGATTATTTTGCCAATTCGTATTTACTTACTAAGAACTATAATCCTATATTTCCTTTTACTTTAATAAGTTATTGTATAAATTAATTAATGATTAATGAATATATAAATGATTGTATCTTTCCTTCAATATTTTTATAACAAATCTTATACTATATTACTACCCATGTTGTAAGCTTCTTAGAGCTAGTTTTAGGATGTTAAACGTGTCATTAATCTCGTTTTTGATGATTGTTAGACCTCCAGTTTATTTTGGACTAAAACTAGCTTTTCATCATCTTCACTCACACTGAAAAACTTCCACAAAACAACATGTTGTGTGTGTCATGTTAATGCTCGACTATCATGCAGCGGAGGCACATGTTTGTAAATGTGACCAAAAATGTAATAAAAAAATATGAGACTGATTGACAGGTCACCAGTCATGGCCGACAAGGTGAAAACTGTAGGTTCCTTCGATCGACAGCTAATCGGTCGGTGCATCTCTAGTGCTGACCATTAGTGGAAAACAGCTATTTTACAAACACTGACTTAAAAACCGTCTGTGTGTTGTCCCGTCAGATGAAGCTGCAGCAGTCGGCGCTGGAGGTCCAGCTGACCCCCTTCAACATCCTGCTGAGAGCCGTGCTCAGTCAGCTGCAGGAGAAGGACCAGTACAGCATCTTCGCTCAGCCCGTCAACACCAAGGAGGTCAGCCGCCATGTTATCTTTTGTCTGTTTGATGATCTGCTTTAGAGGAAACGTTTTAAATGTGTTAAACTCATTGTTTGACAGTTAGGGAAGTTGTTCCCTTGACTAGAAATGTTACTGATTTCTGGTTGCCCTGATGAAACCCATCGTATCATTTTACCTTTGAATCAGTATTGTCACAGCCAAAGTTTTATTTTTCTACTGTTATTACCAACACATCTCTTCCTGCTTGTGTTTTAATGCAAATCATTTTTCACATAAAAGTGAAACAAGCGTTGGGTTGACAATGCTAGCAGTCAGCTAACAAACGCTTGACTCCTGTCTTGGTTAAGTTTTCATTTTAACGGAATCCTGTAATGAAAGTGAACGCGTTGCCCTCCGTCTCCCGCAGGTCCTCGACTACCTGGACCACATCAAGGACCCCATGGACTTCTCCACCATGAGGAAGCGCATCGACGGCCACGAGTACCGGAGCCTGGAGGAGTTTGAGGCCGACTTCGACCTCATCATCTTCAACTGCATGAAGTACAACGCCAAGGACACGTTTTTCTACAGGGCCGCCCAGCGCATGCAGGACCACGGGGGTCCATCCTCCGCAGGGCCCGCAGAGAGGCCGAGAGAATCGGCTTCGACTTCCCCAGCGGGTTGCATCTGCCCGAGGCCCCGAAACCGGAGACGCCGCCCACCTTCTCCTGGGAGGAAGGTAAGTCGACAGAAAACAGTATTTGAAAAATGTTCTTCATTAAAATCTCCAAAATCAGCTGTATCAGATAATACTGTGACCATGTCATGTGATCATCTGTCTCTCCCAGTGGACCGGCTGCTGAGCCCCGCCTACCGTCAGCTGACCCCTCTGGAGGACCAGCTGAGGGAGCTGCTGGAGAAGCTGGACCTGAGCACGGCCATGAAGCACAGCCCGTCACGCAGCAAGAGGCTCAAACTGCTCAAGAAGACCATCACGGAGGTCCGCAGCGAGATGAGCCTGAAGAAGTCCCACAGAAAGCCTCCGCCGGCGCCTCCGGAGCCCAGCGCGACCCCCACAGAGGAGAAACCACTACCTGAACCCCCAGCAGAGCCCCGCACGCCACAGGAGGAGAAGCCTCCGCCCTCGCAAACGTTTGAGCTGTTGACCTCACTGTCGCGGGTCGACGTCTCGCCTGGCGACGCGGAGCCGCCGCCCCCTCTAAAGGCCACCAAACCCAGCACGGACTGTTCCTCCTCGGAGCCCGACGACGACACCGACACGTCTACCTCAGTGCCCAACGGGCACGCCCTGGACCCGCTGCTCCCCAACGGCGACCTCCACGTCGACGCCTCCGGCCCGTGCAACCGGCGGAACAACATCCTCTTCCGCAAGTCCAAGAGCGCCAGCCCCCAGAAACCAGTCAAGAGCCAGGAGGCGTCCGCTGTGTCGCCGCCGACGTCGCCTTCCCTCGGCGCCAAAACCTTCCTGTCCGTGGTGATCCCTCGATTGGAGACGCTCCTCCTGCCGAAGAAAAGACGACGCAGCAGCAGCGCCGACGGCGAGGAGGAGGACGAGGAGTCGCCGATAAAACGCCTCGGCACAGGTACTGACTCAGAATGTTTCAGCAAAAAAAAAAATAACTGAAATGTGGAAGAAATCATTTCAATGAACAGAGTACGAACCCTAAACTGCCCTGTGACGAGTTTTCTGTTTTTTTTTTCTTTCCTTCAGGAATAGCAAACGGTTTTGTGGTGGAGGACGAAGAGATCTCACCGTCTCCCCGCCTGCTGGAGCCTCGCCGCCGCTGTGCCTCCGAGTCGAGCATCTCCTCCAGCGGGAGCGTCCTCTGCGGCACGAGGTGAGTCCAGGAGGAAACGTCCAGAGCCGTGCACTGACTACGCACAAAAAAATACAAAGAACTGTTTCTTCCAGTTTGATAACATTCTGCTGACCCCGTTAATAGCTGAGGACTCAGTGGCATCTTGAAATCTTCTACACGCTGCTTTATACTGGAAGGTCTCGTTCTATTTCCCACGTATGTACTTCTATAAGAACACATATGAACCTGTCCTCTATTTTTGTCATGTGTTGGTTCATAGAGCGCTGCAGGAATTTATCCAAAAACCCAGAAATTAGTCAGCATTTATCACAAGAGATTTTAAAGCATTGTTGAAATTACATAAAATACGGCAGTAAAAACCCCTCTGCTGAATTTAGAAGCTTTATATGTTTTAAAAAAAGGCAGTTGCTAACAAGTGGCTAACTTCTAACCAATCGGAGGCCAATGCATCTCCCTAAATCCAACAGAATTTTAAGTCGACACTTATGCTAAGCTACTGGTGACGGGGTTTTAAGAACACGAATAAGCTGTATATTGATTATACAAAGAAGGACACTTCATTTTGTGATTCTTAAGAAAAAGGAGGTCTTAAAATTCTTCATTTGAGTAAAATATTTTCCAGCTGAATACATTTTTTTTTATTTACAGGATATTCAACCTTTGTTTCTTGACAAAGCATTTAATATTCAATACTTTTTTCATTACAAGGTTTGTACAAAGGAAATAAATAGTCCATGAATGAGTATACAGATAATTACAATCCCTCTTCGTCATTTAGAAGGTTGGTTGATGGCTTTTTGCCGGGTACACCAACAGTCTATGGGCCTATTTCTTGGTTCCACTCGTCGTCTTTTTGATTTCACAGATTATTTTGTTTGTGCGCCCTCTGGCGTTTCATAGTACAAATATTGGGGGTATAAACGGCTCCCTTCATGCTCGGAGCTTGCACGCCGTCTGCGGAGGCTCGCACTACGGCGCCATGGGTGATTATAAAGTCCCCTCCCCTGCACTCATTGGTCAATTGGAACCATTTTATTTTATCATAAGCAATAATGTGAAAAATATATAAATCAAAATATGTAGATGTGAATTCAAAAGGACGACGTTGAAATTAAGAAATTCAGATTTTTACAAGAAACCGAGCGTGTCCTTCATCATCCTTTAATCTAAACTTTGTCCTGTCATTTATGTTTTAAATAATAATAAATTAAAAAAAAAGCGTCTTCCTCATTTAGCTTCCCCACCTCGTCTCTTTCAGCACCGTCATCGTTTCTAAAAGCGGTAAAGGCCGCTCGCCGGCCGCTCGCCGGAGCACCGTGGACGACAAGAGCACCCTGGTGACCTGCATCGAGAACGGGGAGTTCACCAAAGCGGCCAAGATCTCGTCAGGTGAGCAGAGCGACGTCCGTCCGCCCAGTGTCACCGGCATGAAACCGCATGGCACGCTTTGATTGGTCAACTCCTCGCTTTTATTTACTAAACTTATTAAAGAGTCTCTTATTGTACAAATTTATGTGTGAGCACACGTTGGTTTTTTTTTTTTATGTCTGTGTTGCATCAGTTTGTTTTTCTACTGTTCCACCTGTGAGACCCAAAGAACAGTGAAGTTGGTCTGTTTTAAATAAAACCTTGAAATGACATTTTCACCAAACCAGCAGCTCTCTGCTTCTCAGACTGGGGGGCTTTAGAGGCCCTCGATAAAGTCAGCGGAGACTCAAAGCTGCAGGTTTCAGTCGTAAAAAGGAAGTGGTTAACCAGTGGCAGAAACAGGAAACCTGTGAGGGAGAAGGCGGAAGTGAAGTGAAGTCCGTTATTTTCTGCGAGGGTTCAGTGAAGTATTGGCTCACATCATGTCTGCCTAACAAACAATATCCAAACAGTTTGTCTAAGAGCCGACGAGCAGATTATCTTTGGTTCAACATGTTAAGAGCTTACAAAATACATACGCAATGTTGATTGATTAACCTCCTAAATCTGACAAACTCGATTTTACCCAAGCTAATTAATCCAAAATACCAAAAGCCCAGACTCAAAACAGTTAAATTCATGAGCTTGAATTATAGAGAAGTCTCACTCTGTTGTGATTTCTTGGAACAACAAAAACATGTGTTTTGAACACTTCTCTTTGCCAATAATAAGTAAAGCGTTAAGCTTTGTCTATACTCGTTTATGTTCAACGCTCTGTTCGTTTCATTATTCTCCGAAACGCCAGAGGACGTACGAACAAAATGAACTGTGAAGAATCAAAGACACAACAAGTGTAACTCATAGATACGCACATAGACTGTAGGTGTAATGTTATAAAACTTTATAAACCAACCTACACAATGCCGAGGAGGGATTGTAATTATCCGTAAACTCATATCTCATATTCATGGACTACTGTATTGCTGTCAAGTATTACATGCATTAACAAGAAGCAAAGGTTAGATATCATGTTAACAATTTCATTTGGCAGCAAAATATTTGCTAAACTGAAGATTTTTAAAGACCTCCTGTTTTCTAAAGCATCTGAAAACGAATTGGACTTCTTTTCCAGTTTAAATTAAGCCTCAGAGCTTAGCGTAGCTGTGTATTGGGCCTGAACATTTCAGGCTTGAGGCCAAGAATTAAAAAAGAAATATATATATATATATATACCCTGTTTGTGACTCATCAGGTGTCTCTTCAACAGTTTTTTTTTTTAAAGTCAGTCTTTAAAAAACGTTTGTGTCCTCTGTGTGTTCAGACTGTCTGTTTGCATTGAATACCTCATAACTTGCTTATCGTTGTTCCTGTAGAGGTGTGGAAGCCCTCCGCCGCTCCTCCCTTTGTTCTGGAGCCTCTTAAACTAGTTTGGGCTAAATGTAGTGGATATCCCTCCTACCCCGCCCTGGTGAGTGAGTGCTAGCTAGCTCCGCCCCCTCTGTGTCTCATTACCCATCTGCCCCCTCTGCCATCGTGCGTGCCGTAGCTCGTGATTTGTGCTCGCGGCCATGCGGGAATCCTCCAGACTGCCTGGTGTTTGTGTGTGTAAAATCGGCCGCTTCCGCTCAGAGCGCCTGCGTGTCGACTCGGCCGTGCATGCTTGTGTTTTTTTTTTTTTAAATCGACCGCGGTTTCACTCAGTATCCATCCCGCTCTTTTTTTTTTTTTTTTTTTTTTTTTTTTTTTTTTTGTTGCTTTTTGTGGCCGTCACAGATTGTGGACCCCCGAGCGCGGAGGAAGAGGGGTCAGCACAACGGGGCGGAGCTTCCCCAGCAGCCCCCCCCGCCGCCGCCGGACGTTCTCAGAGCCGGAGAGCGGATGCAGTTCAGGTCCGCAGAGAAACTCTTCCTCGTCCACTTCTTCGACAGCAAGCGCAGCTGGTGAGACACTCACCGACTCACTGAGAGAGTAAAGTAGAGGAGTAGAAAAGCTGCGTTTTCAACACGTTTTAATAACTGAAGATTATTTTTTTGTAGACGTGAGAAGTCAGCTTTTCTAGATCCTGATCGACATAAGTCCACTTCCTAGATCTACATATCTTAAGATAAAAGGCCGACACGGATTGCTTTAATTATAGTGTAGCATTTTGATCCAGAAAAAACCCAAACATCTGGTTTGACACTCGTTTTCTTTTTTACAGATACGCATGTTTTTGATCCAGGCAGCTAATGATTATCGCCTCGGTTTTGTCTTGATATTTCTGGAACATTCAGTCACTGACATCCTGAGTCACAGGTCCGTCGTCATCTGGAGGAAAGACAGGAGTGTCATCAGCATAAGCACGTTGATAAATGTGGAGATTCAGCTTTTCAAGATCCAAATTTAAGATGATAAAAGAAAACATCTAAACATCTGGTCTGACGCTCCGTTTTTACAGTTTTATGTATTTTTTTCTAATCTGGGCAACCAAAAATAATCACCTCGGTTTGGTCTGTTGTCATCTGGGGAAAGACAAGAGTGTCATCAGCATAAGCACGTTGATAAATGTGGAGATTTGACATCCGTCCTCTTACTAGACCTACACATTTTAAGACGATAAAAGGCTGACGCGGTGATGGTCCAAGAAAACATCTAAACATCTGGTCTGACGCTCCGTTTTTACAGTTTTGTTTGTTTTTCTTATCTGGGAACCCAAAGATAATCCCCTCGGTTTGGTTTGTAGACAAGCATATCATCAGCCTAAGCACGTTGTTATATGTTGAATTATACATTTTATCTAAAGCAAGTTTTAAGACAAGTGTTCTTCTGAATGTTGTGAGATTCACACGTGATTTGTCAGTAACATCTGTTGGGTAAGTGATGTCATCACACTGACCTCTTGTCCGCTCTCTCTCTCTCCTCAGGCAATGGCTTCCTAGATCCAAGATGGCTCCCTTCGGGCACAACCGGGCGCTCGACGAAACCAAGCTGACGGAGGCTCGCTCCTCCTGCATCCGAAAAGCTGTGCGGCTCGCCTTCGAGCGAGCCACAAACCACCGGAACCGCACCGGTGGCGAGCCGGGGCTGAGCGCCGGCCTCTCCGCCTCGGACTGAACCTACCCCCCCCCCTCCCGCCTATACGCACACACACACACAAACACCCCCACCACCTCTAAAATCCTCCCATCATTCATCTCTCCTCTTTCAGCCTCTGTTTTGAACACAGTCACAAGCTGAGACACTCAGTTTCTGCCTCATACGCACAAAAAAACCTTACATATACACGTCATGTTTACCATTTCCTGCAAACTGGAATCCCCCCCCCCCCCAGACCCCCTCCCCGTCCAAAATACTGTAGCTGGTGATGTCCATCTTGTTTTTGTCAAAGAGCTATGCAACGACAACGACTCAGTTAGCGGGTGCAAAAAGTTTAACGAGAGAGAAAAGATTTTAACAAACCTGGGCTGTGAGAAGTGAAAAATCACAGGTCCAAACCTGTTGAATGTGTCGGATTTGACCTCTGACCTCCTTAAAAATGTGCTGCAAGACTGCTGCAACAATCTCACTGCCGTGTGTGTGTGTGTGTGTGTGTGTGTGTGTGTGTGTGTGTGTGTGTGTGTGTGTGTGTGTGTGTGTGTGTGTGTGTGTGTGTGTGTGTGTGTGTGTGTGTGTGTGTGTGTGTGTGTGTGTGTGTGTGTGACTGCAGCAGCTCCTGTAAATATCCTGTACAAGGCCTGACACTAATTTATTCACTCCCTCAGTTTGTTTTGGTACATGGTGTTCAGATATTTATACAGTCGGAGGTGATGATGATCCACTGACGGTGTCGGTGTTTCTGCTGGTGCTATCTCTACACAGAGAAAAAAAACAACAAACATGCATACTGTAATGAACTTTTTTTTTTTTTTTTTTTTTTTTTTTTTTTTTTTATTTCAGCTAATTTTTTTTACGGTTTTTGTAAGTTATTGAGTTCTCAAGCTTCAAGTTTTTTGGCATTAATTGTTTTTGTGTGTTTGCATCTTTTTTTTTTTTTTTTTTTTTTTTTACCTGAATGTTTTTACTGGACTTCTTTTTGTTTGTACATATTTATATAAAATCTATATAGATGCTCTCAAAGTTTTAAAAATGCCTAAAGTGCATCATTCACACCGAAACCAAAAAAAAAAAAAAATCTGCTGCCCACAAGTTTCCCACTACTGTGTGTGTTTTTTTTTTTTTTTTTTTTTTTAAAGGTTTAGTTATTTTTCAGGTTTTCAGCCTTTTTTGTTTGTGTGCTGTGATGAGTTAAAGTCTGTATATCGTCACAGAATCATCTTTTCCACCTGAACTGAGCTACAGTCGGCTGTAGGAGAAAAGAGAATGTGCCTGTACTAATTTATTGTAAAGCAGAAAATGTATATGCATTACTTTATAGAGAGAGTATTGTAAGAAAATACTACGGGCACACAGGGAGCCATATGTAGAGGCCCCTCCTCCTCTTCTGTTGTTTTTTATTATTATTTTGGGGGGATTTTAGCATTAAATCTGAGAGGTGAGGTGATAGTGTTTGTTGTTTTACTTTGGCAGGGTAGCGATGGGTAGACTTCCTGTTTTGTTTGGCCCCTCTGGATGTGGATGTTGTGTGTAAATAGATTTGGTACTTTAGCTGATTCTCTGGGAAAAACCACAGTTATAGCCAACGGGAGCGGAAACCAGCCGACAGCAGGCCGGTGGGATTTTTATACTAAAACACTGAAAATTAAAATATGTTATTGAATCACTGATTCGTCGTGTCCTGGTTTTATTATTAAAAATGTTACTCCTATTTTTTAATTTATATCGTCCTGGTTTAATTTTTTGTGCTCTTTTCGAGGTAGGAATTTGTTTTATTATTTGCATTTTATGAACATTTTTTTTAGCCAATTCTTTTTCCATTAACAATTTTTATTTTAAAATATATTTAATTTATATTTATATATATATATATATTTTACCTATTATTGAAATGTTTTTGTAATTTAAATGTAATTATATATTTTTCAGTTGCATTTAGACGTATGCACCGGTGTAATTATAACATTATGCACTAATAAAGCGGGACAAAAAAGAATCAGGAAAAATACAAATTAAAAAGAACTCTCCCTTTAAACAACTATTACAAGTTATTTTTACTTCTACTTTTTCCAGGTGAGAATAAACCTGGAGAACTCAATTTATGGAGGTCTGACCTCCAGATGATGAGAAAACACCTCCTTCCACAATGACCCAAAGACCTTAACACCAATTCAATCTTAACATAAAGCCAAAAAACTATTCCCCCAATTAGAAAACACAAAACTTTGCCTCATATCTAACTGACCACTAGGTGGCGCTGCCATTCTGCCTGAGAAACGGCTGACAATGCAGAAAAGAGGAGGAAACACTGCAGTGACAGTTTAAACTCAGGAAACATTCTGTTTATATGTAAAAAAAAAAAAAAAAAAAAAAAAAAGACATCTCTACACAATGATTTAAACAGAATATTTATATATTTATTCACATTTTGAGAAATTGGCAAAGTAAAAAAATGTGAGCTATTAGGAGCTTGTGAAATGTCATATTAACATGATGTTTTCCACTGTTTGGTATTTGAGCGGCGTTTGTTGCACCATCCACTTCTGCAATATTTCAATGCCACCCAACTGGAGAAGTAGCTCCACCAATTGTTTATCTTGTCGAACAAATATAATAATATAAGATAGTCACAATAATTCTCCTTTTATTTTGCATTTTTTTGAGGCAGACATTTGCTGGATTAAAAACCTGGCTAAAAAAAAAATCATATTTAAGAGTCATGTCCTGGATTCACCCGCCGGCGAGACCAGCATACGTGTTTGAGGCAGAAACTTTCTGCCACCGCACATCCCAAAAAAAAAAAACTGGATGAGCAACAGAAAGAGGACGGATGGATGATTAAAATCTGAAGCTGCTGTTGGTGCTCCAGCATCCCTGCAGGTCCAGTTTTCTCAGCCTTGTATCTTGTGAATATTCCGCTGATGACTCAACATGTTCCTCTAATTAGCAGCAGATATTTTGGGCGTCCTGAGCTCGTCGTCCGGCTTAGCACACACACACACACACACACACACATGCACGCACACATGCACGCACACACACAGACTCTCTGGGGGTTGAAATGTCTTTGAAGTTGGAGATGATTATCCAAGCGTGCAGGGGGTAATTAACTGTGTCCTGCTCATAAATAAACACATTTCCTCTGCACACACACCATTAATGCAGCAGACGCCGCTGGAAATATTGTCTGTCTTTTGCAAAATAAAAGTCTAAACCTGCAGTCGAAAAGTCGTCTCTGTTCAGATCAGCTCGCATCGCTTGTCTTTTGTTTGAACACTGTGCAAAAGAGGTGTTTCTATTATTTTATTTATTATCACTATTATTTATTAGTGGTGAAACAGAACACTAACGGTTGTTATCTGATCTGAACCGCGGAATAATAACATCGTTAAACGCTAATCATCACAGTGTGATTTATTTTTTATACTAATGATTGTTATCCGCCAATATTCAGTAACATATGAGATCAGGACATCATTTATGCTTTTCTAGTCTCTGATCTCTGATTATGTTACATTTTAAACAACCAATCTGTGTTTAAATCAACAAGAGGAGCGCTAGTAACGTTAGCAGCAGCATTAACGTTAGCAGCAGCGTTAATGCTAACGAACGAAGGTTACATTCAGTTACATTATGATGTGTTCAAGCTCTGTCCAGTGAAAATGAGTATTGGATGAAGGTAAATTATAACGTTCTCAAGATGTGTTCACATGTAATCCAGTTAGAAGAAGGAGATGTTTTCAAAACAACATGAATAGATATAAGAGATGAATATCATTTGTCCCTCTTAATGTTTATTGGACTAAAAGTATAAAGTAGCAGAAAATGGAAATAATTTAGTAAAGTACAAGTACCTTGAAAATTTTACTTGAGTACAGTACTTGAGTAAATGTTGCTTTCCACCACCGCCAGTTCCATATTATAAACTTATTATAAGAATCAAGTTGTTAGAATAAGAAATATGAAAAACTCACTGTTATCCTGTCTTATTAGCCGATGATCCGTCAGTCACATGATCCAAGAAAACAAAAGTTCAGATGAGTAACTGATTTTTAATTAATAATTAATAACTGTCTCACACTGGATTTTATCATTTGTAGGGAAGGAAAACTGTTTTTTAAAACGTCAAGAATTCAGACACAAAAACTCAAGTCCTGTTATCCTGTCTTATATCCGCCAGTCACATGATCCAAGAAAACAAAAGTTCAGATGAGTAACTGGAAAATAATGAATTAATAATGTATAACTGTTCTGGATTGAATCATAGGCGTTTCTGTATTTGTACGTTGTGGGGACATACACTTGTTCACACACTTACGTTATGGGGACCAACAACTAGTCCACACGAGGCAAACGGTTATTTATTATTTCATGGTTAAGATGTTTGTGTGACAGAAATAATATTTTCTTTCTGTGCAAACCTGGAGTCAGACATCTAAACAAAACGTCCTCTTGCAGAAAACAAAACAAGTGGTCGCTGTTGTTTGTGTCCTCGTGAATATATGAATGCATGGTGGCAGCAGCTTCACACCTTTGAGGTTTTGATGCTATTAGCAGGAGAGCTCTCTCTGCTGAAAACACAACAATGGAGACTAATTACACAGCAATTATGGCTTTATAATGAAAAGAAAACCGGGCCTCATTCGGCTGCTGTTAATCGTTTGGAGGGAACAAAAAGTTTTTTTTTCCGTCTGAGAGCGGGAACGCCGGCGGCAGCAGAGGTGGTAAATAGTTTAGTGGTTGCACTGATTAAGGCGTTTAGAATAAATGTTACAATGTTCTTTTATCCTGCACTCACACAGAGCTGGAGGTAGACAGGAAGTGAACAAAACACAGCAAGGAACAATTACAATGAATAAATTCATTCTGATGTTTGTTTTTTTATGGTGTTTATTAATAGTGTAAGATAAGAGATTAACAAGAAGACACTGATACATGACAAGAGAGATGAACATAAGAACCAAAGGGTAAACAGGATAGAGATACAGATTAGTAATCAACAGGAGGTAACTATAATTTATTTGCAATTTATTTTATCCTATCTTGTATCATCTCTTCACCTCTTACATGGGCTAAGAATCCCCAGAAGGGGGCGACACTTCTGCCCTCATCAAGGCCTCATCAAAAGCTATGGCTTCACCTGCAAAACCATTGTTTTCCTATGGAATGGCCAGGTAGAAACCTCCGGTTCTGCCGAGTGAAGTCGATGCTATAGTGCCTTAAAAGCTGCATTCTCTCTCCTGTCCACCAGGGGGCGACTCCTCTGGTTGTATAGAAGTCTATGAGAAAATGACTCTACTTCTCTCTTGATTTATTCCCTCAGTAAACATTGTAAACATGAGTTTATGGTCTCAATCTCTAGTTTCAAGTCTTCTTCAATACAGCATGATGTTCATTTAGTAAATGATGCTCCATTTAGAGTCAAACAGACCATAAAGCAGGGGATGATTTAGGGGCGGGGCTACTTTCATTATCAGGTCGCTGCTGCTACCAGAGACATATACGGCGTCTCTAGGTCTCTCCTCCACAATACAAATACAATAACTTCTGTTCATCGGTTACGAAAAAAAGATGGCGACGGCAAAATCACCTTACTAGAGGTAATGGCAAGTCACTATGTTTCATGTAGAAGCGAGGAAACAAGCAGGTGCATTCTCCATTTTCCGTTAATCACATTTGATCGGTTGCACACGCAGCCCCGCCGCACAAAGCAAAGACGGAGGAGGACAAAAACACACAAAACTGATCAAAATAAAACCAAAATGGACAAATAAATGGTGAATAAGTATGCAAGCGAAACAGTAAATAAGTAAAGTGAGTAAATTATTAAGTAAGGAAATAAGTGTATGAGTTAACAAATTCATGAATGAGTTGATGAGCGGGGAGGTTTTGTAAATTTGTAAATGTGATGTTTTGTAAATCGTCTGGCAAGTTTTTACCAAAACATGACGGACATTTTTTGACAGAATTTTAAAAAATCTAATAAAATTACAGAATCGTACTTCCTGTATCTTCACTGCTGAGACCTGCGACTCTGTGTGTGTTTTTGATTTGTTGCTCCGCTATTTATTCCGAGCCGTTATTTTTTAATTGCAGCCATAACGAGCTGGACGGGAGGGAAGCATCAGGCTCCATTAGAAACACTCTCTCACCTTTTAACTGCTGTGAGAGCGAGCTGCCGGAGGGGGGGGCTGATTGACAACACGCTAATTAATCAATCAAGGAGCGCGTGGCGAGCGGGCACCTGCGTGGTCACTCCCGAGTGCAATTACCTTCTGCCCACTCCCCTGCTTCCTGTTCAGCCAATCTGTCGGCCTCCAAGAGCCTAATGACCCGCTAATAAGACAAGCACTCCGGAGTCCATCTTAATGAAAATCAGCCGACCCCCCTCTTCCGTCCTCGCTCTCCTCGCGACGCCGCCGCGGATCCTGAAAGCCGGTCCCTCGACCTTTTCGTCACCCTCGGCGCGCTGAGAAGCCATGCGGCGTTGGAGATTATAAAAAGGAGAGGATGATTTTCCTGAAGAGGCCGTTGGACTTAATTCTCTCCTCTGAAAGAGGAACGAGCCGGCGGATGACGGTGTCTTCTCAGCACGAAATTAAAAACGTGCTCTTTGTTTCCCCCCCTCCACCCCTCATCTCTGGATCCCCAGGTCATTATCGGACGTGATTGGATGAAGCTGCGGGGTCCACCCGTCTGTCCGGCAGCATGGAGATGGCTTCACACCAGGGGACACCTCGTCGGTCCATAACGTCCAAATCTGGACCGTTCGGTTGGAATGAAGACAATAAGTTAGTGAGTGAAGTTTTGTTTGGATGTCTGACTACAGGTCTGCACAGAAACATTATTATTTCTGTCACACAAACAAGTCTTAACCATGAAATAATAAATAACCGTTTGCCTCGTGTGGACCAGGAGCGTCCCCATAACGTAAGTGTGTGAACAAGTGTATGTCCCCACAACGTACAAATACAGAAACGCCTCTTTTAGATCATACTCAGGACTGTTGCTGCGTCTTTTCCTTGCATATGATTCAATCCAGTGTGAGACAGTTATACATTATTAATTCATTATTTTCCAGTTACTCATCTGAACTTTTGTTTTCTTGGATCATGTGACTGGCGGATCGTCGCCTTATAAGACAGGATAACAGTGAGTTTTAAATCTTGAGTTTTTGTGTCTGAATTCTTGACGTTTTACAAATAAAACTCAGAAGGTCCTTCAGTGGTGGAGGAAGTACTCAGATCTTTTACTTAATAAAAGTAGCAATACTACAGTGTAGAAACTCTCTGTTACAAGTAACAGTTCTGCATTTCAAAGTTTTAGCATCAACATACTTAAAGTACCAAACGTAAAATTACTCATTATGCAGAATGGGCAATTATTATTATTATTATTATTGGATTATAATTATTGATGCATTAATGCATACATAACTTTGTTGCAGCTGGTAAATGTGGGGCTTATTTTTATTAATTTGTTTATACAATAAATACTGGCAGGTATCAATAAAGTCTCATCTTCAGCTTTAAAAAATCATCATATTTTGAATTTGTGATTTTATTTTGTATTGATGATCTGAATCTTTAAAGCAACTAAAGCTTTACATTAAAAGCATAAAGTAGCATACAATGGAAAACTGCAAAATGAACACTTGAAGGTCACTGAAGTTTGAGTGTTTAGAAAAATTGGATTTTTAACATCTACTATTCCATATCCGATGTTTGAATCTGAATTTAATTAATCACTATAAGGAATTAATATTTAAAACACGAACCCTTAAAACAGATGTTCTGTTGATTTCAGAGGAAAGATTTCAGAGACTTTTCGACCTGAAACAGAAGACAATAAGACACCTGGGGCATCATGGGTAACTAGCTGCCTGACAGTGATCAACGGGCAGTTACGGTCACACAACCCGCTATTATATCTAATGGGATATTGGACTATTGTGTGTGTGTGTGTTGCTGGGAAAGTGACAGTATATTTTGCAGAGGTATGAATATTTTATGGAGTGAACTCATTAGACGCTCAGCCTCTCGGGAGCTCAGAGGAGAGTTTGTTTTGTTCCAGATTATTTGCGTGATGAATTATACATCTCTGGGATTCAACAATATGAAAACAACACAGCTACAATTAGACGGAGGGTGGAGGGCTATATTTACACTGCACACATAGAAAAAGCCGCCTGGCCCACTTTACCGTCCAACAGCTCACTTCCTGTCTGTGAAGGACACGTTAAATCTGCCTCTAAATAATAATAATAATTATTAGTTAAATGAATAATATCTGGACTGAAACTCGCTTGAGAACTATTTCTACAAAGTGCTAAATATTTAAGTCATAATAAATAGATAAAAGATTTCTGATGGTTATTCACAGCAGACTTAATCTGTTAAATCCACACCGACCTAATTTTAAAGGAAAAATTCAACATTTTGGGAACACTCGTTTCTTTTTGAGATTGAGATGAAATAGATAACAAGCTTTTGTTTTTTTGTTAAAGCTATTTAAATAATGTTTGTATCTGCTACAGCCTACATATCTGCTCTGTAGATCAAATGTTCTTCTTTAAACCAAAAAATCTTATAATTTATTTTTATTTTTAGTTTCATGATTTCTTTGCATTAAGAAGTCAGAGTGCTAGTAGTTCTCCACATACGTAGATGGAGGACTTGTTTCCAACCAACTCTGCTCCCAGCAGACCACATGACCACATGACAATAATAACATGACAATAAAAACCTGTGCAATACATTACACATTACACTGTGCAATAATAGTTAAAAAAGTTAAAAATAGTTAAAATAGTTGTTGTTTTTTTCTCTGTCTGTAAATATAATATTTCAGTTATTGTTGTTTTTTCTACTGTTTTTTTTTATTGCTTATTTATAATACTTGTTTTATTTTTTTTTATTTTTTAGCTTGTCTTCTTCTACTATGTCTCTTTTGCACTTTACTCTATGCTGTTGTAAGCCAAAATTTCCCAACAGCGGGACTAATAAAGGATTATCTTATCTTATCTTATCTTATCTTATCTTATCTTATCTTATCTTATCTTATCTTATCTTATACAGCCAGTTAAATCATTTCATTTCCTACTATATTTTTTAACAAAACAGCACCAAACCAACAGCCACACATTAGCTTTCCATCTTATCTGACTAATAAACATGAACACACTTCTTCTCCTGCACTTTAGCTTGTTGAACGAGCCACAAACAAACATTCACTGTCCACGTCTTGTTGGTTTACGTTGTCTCACGTTCCCCTGCCGGCTGCTGTCAATCAAACACAGACCCGCCCACTCAGTTTTTTTTTTCTTTAAATAAGAAATACTATATACATTTAATTTAAATGTAATTTCAGTTGGACTTTATCAGATAAACACCTAAAGCTTGAACACTGAGGGAAACAGTGAAGAAACTCACTTTCAACTAGTTTTCCTGTCACTATGGTTGACTGTACCTTTAACAGTGTGATGGGGGGGCTCCATTAGAGTGCTGACAGGCCTGTGAATGGGCTGGAGGCCTCGTGGCCTCGGAGCAATCACCGCGGTCATTTCACACCCTGCTGATCCCCTCATCTGCTGCAGAGACGAGAGAGGGGCTCCGAGGGCCCCGGAGGCCCCTGATGAAGTCCTGACCTCACTCTCCAGAACCCGAGGGATTAAAAAAAAAATACTCCTGCTCAAAGTGAAGATGGCAAGATGGTCGACGGCAAAAATTGGAAAGTTTTATTGCAGGATGAGAAAAGTGACTCTGGAGTCGGTGCACCTCACACAATGAGTAGAAACATTTAATACATGCATTTAGATATGATGTGTTTTATGTCAATAGGACAAATATTCAAAGAAAAGAGCATCTATTATTCATTTTATGTAAACATTTTCAGTAAAATGTCATATTTTACAAAGTTTTCTTTACATATAAAGCTGGCAAATTCACAGACTAAGTTCCTAAATCTTTTTAATTTTACCAACAAATTTATAATGCTGAATGTTCACAGCCTCCATCTTTAGATATCCACTGGTTTGCTAAAAAAGCCAAGCGTCTGTTCTTCTGAAGCCACATTTATAACAAAGTTATTTTGGCAAAAAAAATGTGCATCTTACAATCATAAAGAGATAGATTTCCAAATGTTGACTTCCACATTTGTGAACTGTCTGGATTTAACTTGTTTACTTCTCTCGTCAGGTCTTGATGATCAATGCTTGTCCTCTTTGGTCACCCTGTGACAATTGAAAAACTCTTCTAAAACGCCTTTATGTGTTCGTCTGAGCTAGAAAAACCTCTTTGTGCGGGTGAATGACCAGCATCTTCTCATAACTAGACTTTTACCACAGAGGTGATTACATTTTACATTAGGCCTTATAGCTTGTTGACAGTAGATATCATCCTTGTGAAATATTTGGCTCTCCGTTCTGTAAAAGGTCGGCGCTGTGGAGGCGGTTTGCGATCGATCAACATCTCAGAGTTATCCAAAGTTGAGCTAGACGTGTGTAAAGATGGATTTCGACCCTGCAAGCGAATCCAATGATCTCAGTGATCCCATGTAAGAACTTTTCATGTTTTTAATGCTGCGGTTACCGGTGTTGTTGATAAATTTGACTTTTTAACCTTTTCTTTATTTTTCTTTAGTTGTTACTAATGCAGCTCTGTTTGGCTTCTTTGGATTTGTACATCTTATAATTAATTAATTAATTAAAATCTTTGAGACCTCCACTAGAGTTTTTACGGTTCTTTCTGACGGATCCAGCAGAGTCGAGGTTTCTTCGTGTTCTGCAGGTTCAGTATGTGAGGTGATGAACAGCATTAAGCAGCAGCCTGTGCATCAGGATGTAGACTTTGATGAATCTCTATCTGCGGCGTGGGTCTTAGATAACCAGCAGAAACAAGGACAACAGTGGAGGAAAAAACACAATCAGAGCAGTAAATGACAATCTGCTGCCCGACAAAACCAGAAATGAGCTGGCTGAAGAGAAAAGAGAAAAGGATAAACGCCACATTGAGAGGGCGACACAGTCCCACTCACGTAATGATCTCGAATCAGAGGCCACTAAAAGGACAATTTTCCTCCCCGGGCTTTAATGTGTGATACTCATCAGCTTCTCTGCCTCAAATAGAAACTGATGTGCCGGCTCTCTGCCTGTTTCTGGGGAAAGTGAGAATTTCAATTACCTCGCCTCAGCGGCGGCCAATCTTAATAACTTCTTTCTTAATTCGTGTTCACGTCGGCGTCGAGGCGTTGCATCCAGGCGTTTCCCCTCACCACGGGCTGCCGAATACCAGACTGGCACCACTTAGCTCCATCGGCACCCCCCCTCCGATCTCCCATCCATGCTAACCGCCCAGCTCCTGTGGAATAAAAGGTCAAGTAATCAGGCATCTGGAAGGACAGCTCATTTGTCATCCCTTGATAAATGCGTCAGCGGCTAATCTGCGGAGCAGGACCCCGCCGCGCCGCCCCGAACAGAAAGGTTAACCGATTCAAAACAGGAAGCGGTGGAGGACGAACAGCAGCGGCAAAAAAAAAGAAAAGAAAAAAAGAATAAAACTTAATTTTGATTCAATTGTTTGGCGGCTATTTCTGGCCCAGTGGATTGTGGGAAGGCTCCGACAATAACCTCCTCCCCGCCGCTAAATGACAGCAGACTGCAGCGAACATTAACTGTGACAAGACATTAGCAGCGATGAGGCGATATGTTTCACCGCAGGAAAGAGAAGCTGCCGCCTCCATCTCCCCTCTCACATTCACTTCTCCTCCCGTCTGCTCAAAGTCAACTTGACAACGCTGAAAAAAAGTGTTTTTACTTTTTTCACTGACAAGGAATCCATGATATATATGTTTGTAGAGGAAACACAAAAAGAGCCTCGTACCAAAGACGAACAAAGTTCTCAAAAGTTCAAGTTCTCCAAAGGAAAACGGCCGATATTGAAAACAAGTCCAGCCCATAGACTGTATATGAGAAATGGAAGTCATTTCTTTGTGGACTGCGGTTTTGGAGCCTTGAGTTGGGCGATTTGGCCGTCGCCATCTTGTCTTCTTGCAATCAGTGAATGGAAGTGACGATATTTGGACTGTGGAGGAGTGATGTAGACACCAGAGACGTATATGACGCCTCTGGTGTCTACATCACTCCTCCACAGTCCAAATATAGTCAGAGCTGTCTGACCAGTGTGTAGCCCCGCCCTAAAGCATCCCCTGCTTTATGGTCTGTTTGACTCTAAATGGAGCATCATTTACTAAATGAACATCATGCTGTATTGAAGAAGACTTGAAACTAGAGATTGAGACCATAAACTCATGTTTACAATGTTTACTGAGGGAATAAATCAAGAGAGAAGTAGAGTCATTTTCTCATAGACAACCAGAGGAGTCGCCCCCTGATGGACAGTAGAGAGAACACACGTTTTAAGACACTTCCGCATTGGCTTCACTCTTCAGAACCGGAGGTTGGAGCCTGGTCCAGGCCACATTTTGTATTTACCTATGTATTTAGCAGTCAATTAATTTTATAACTTTTAGGTCCAAATTATTTGAATAAGGGCTATTAAAGTATTAATACGGGGAAGTTAATTCACCTAAAACATACCTGAGCTTTCAGCCAGGGTACTTCTGTTTGTTCTGCATGTTAAACACGAGGTCAACATTGATTTATTTTGTGACGCCACTTGTTTACTTCAGTAACAGCACTGATGTAGTTTTCAACCCAACACAGTTTTTTGTTTTTTTTGCGTAAAGTGGTTTCCTGTGAAGACGGAAGTTTATTTTTAAAAGACTGTATGCATGTAACGAGCGTAAATTTACACGTGTTGCTGAATTTGGGAGGAAAACGCACGAAAAATGTGTAATTACTTTTCACAAGATATCATACGAACCAGTTTATGAGGACAGGTTGGTTTAGGACACTTCCGAAGTGATGCGTTCGCTTACTGATGTACCTGGTGAAGTTCATTTGATCAGCGATTGCTTAAAAAAAATAAATATAATAACTAAACATAATTAAATTTCTCACGTCTGAGGAGTTCTGAATCGCTTGGAAAGTTTTCACTATGTGACAAATATTCTCAACTAAAAAGATCCACTTACTATATTTGTTCTTGGTTTCATCATTTGCTCCACTACATCTCAGAGGTACATGTTGTACTTTTTACTACATTTGTCTGACAGCTTTAGTTTCTTCTCAGATGACAGTTTTTCATCCCCTTCCTGTCCAGGTAAAACCACGTATCTCCAGATGTGTTGATGTTGAATGTTTGTGATGAACTGAAGGATGAAGTGTTTCCTTTCTGTGTTGAGAAAATCCTCCTACTTCTTCAGATAAATAAACTCTTTAAAAAGCCTCTTGGATCAGCTGGAAAATGCATCGTCACAAAGCTGAAAACAGACTGTTTGTTCTTTTTAGAGATACGAGGTTCTCACAGGACAGAGACGCTACAAACATGATGATCAAACATGATGATCTTATAGAACATGATGATCTTATAGAACATGATGATCTTATAGAACATGATGATCTTATAGAATATGATGCATTGATGTAGATTAAACTAGACAACATAAAGGATATTAAGTAGTTAAAAACTTGCAACATACACTTTAATGCAGCAGTAATATTAATCCAGAACATCAGATATAACAATAAAACACTTACAGGGAACATTTTACTGCTCTATGAATAGTTATTTGCATACAACTACATTTAGCTGATAATACTTATACTTAAGTTAGGTTTAAATGCAGTAAGTATTTTCACATTGTGGTATTAGTACTTTTACTTCAGTGAAGGATCTGCATACTTCCTCCACCCCTCCCTCACTGAGAGGAGGAGCAACACTGAAAGAGGAGAGCTGCAGAGTCACATTTCCTGAAATGAAAGTGAAAGTTTGTCTGATCAACAGCAGAGCTGCAGTCGAGACAAGTCTCTCTGTTTCTCTGTAAAGAAACATTCAACTGAATCCAGCAGCTTTTTCTCACCAACACAGCAGAATCTCTGACAAACACTGGTGAGTACTCTGTTCTACAAAGACACAATACACTAACTAAATATTTGATCCAAGTTGAGTTCAAACTATATCTGAATGTTTAACATCTAGTTTTATAATATAAAGAATATTACGCCATAGAAATGTGTCATTTTAGATAAAAACAGAGGTAGAAACCAAACCACAGTGACTGAACTCTGTCTAGTTAAAGGTTAGACAGAATACAGTCACAGCTAGCATTAGCTTAAGATAATTCAAAGATCTGTTTCCTGTTTGAACTCAAAACCTCAGCTCTATTCAAACAGGACTTTGGACAGAGAAAGGGATTTTATATTGCTCTGCTCCTTCAGAGGCTGCAATAAACAAACAATAAAGTCAAATACTATATAGATATGTATCTATATATCACAGTTAACTGTAATTAATGTGTTAAGTTTAATATTTAATATATTTTGCATACTTTAAAGATATTTTCACTTTCATAACAATATAAACAGAAGCAGTAGTATTTTATTATTCTATGCGTGATGTGACAGTAATGGAGGGATAACATTGTGTTTTTAGGGGTTTAGAATTGAATTCTAATGTGATTTTAGTTATTTAAATATTTTATCAACAAGAACCAGAGGGTTAAGGATGTTATCACTGCAATGCTGAAGACATCGGATTAGCTTATCATTGTTTTATTATTTTTTTTCTACTATTCTTTGAATAACAAACAAGCTGCTAATTCCCAAATGCAACAGTCATATAAGTGACTGGCAGCAGGCAGAGATCAGCCAGAGGCAGCCTTAAAAAAATGTTGTTAAACCAGTTTGAATAAAAGGCAGAGTGATCCACCTCCACTAGTTAAGTCTTAAAGAATTTACTACACAAACAAACTCAGTCTGATCTTTGGAAAATAGTGTCAAACCGTAGCACTCTGATGTAAAGTAAATGTTTTTGGAATGAAGATCAACATGAAATGACAAATTTTGTGATTTTTTTTGATCTCGTCAAAAAAAAAACTGAAATCTAAAAATGCAAGAACTCTTCAGAGAAATTAATATATACACGATCAAAACAACACATCAAATTTGTAAAACACAAAAATGTGTTTGGCTGCTTAAAGTCGGAAGATCGTCGTTAGTGAAGAGGCTGTACGACTGGTTAGATAAAACAAACTGTGTGCCATAATAGCCCAGTTGAAAGCCAGAGGACCGTCACTATGATACTACAAACGGGAGTAATGTGTTTTAATGGTACCAAGAGTCGGACTCTCCAAGACCACTAGCATCAAATTCATATAACATCCCATCATCATTAAGAATGACTCCTTATATGCTACCAATCCTAGGATGATTTTATGAAACAAATAATCAAAAGATATGTAATAAACCTTTTTTTCTTTGTTACACCTTTTGTCCTCAGAGTGTAGACATGTCTGCTGCCAGCTGTCTGCTGACTGAAGATCAGTTTCTGTGCTCCATCTGTCTGGATGTGTTCACTGATCCAGTCACCATACCATGTGGACACAACTTCTGTAAAACCTGCATCACTCAACACTGGGACGTTAATGTCCAGTGTCAGTGTCCAAACTGTAAAAAGGTTTTTAACACCAGACCTGAGCTGCAGATCAATACTTTCATCTCTGAGATGGCTGCTCAGTTCAGACAGTCAGCTCAACAGAAAGCCAGAAACAGAAGCTCAGAGCAACAAGCTGCCAAACCAGGAGAAGTTCCCTGTGACGTCTGCACTGGAACCAAACTGAAGGCCATGAAGTCCTGCCTGGTGTGTCTGGCCTCCTACTGTGAGACTCACCTGGAGCCTCATCTGACAAGGTCAGGTCTGAAAAGACATCAGCTGATCGACCCTGTGGAGAACCTGGAAGGCAGGATGTGTACGGAGCACGATAAACTGATGGAGCTGTTCTGTAAGACCGACCAGATGTGTGTCTGCATGCTCTGCACTGTTTTCAGACCACAAGACACATGATGTTGTTCCTCTGAAAGAAGAATATGAAGGAAAGAAGGCCGAGCTGGAGACGACAGAGACTGAAATTCAGCAGATGATCCAGAAGAGACGACTGAAGATTCAGGAGATCAAACACTCAGTGGAGCTCAGTGAGGAAGATGCAGACAGAGAGATAGCAGATGGTGTTCAGGTCTTCACCGCTCTGAAGGAGTCTGTTGAGAGAAGCCAGGCCGAGCTCATCGACACGATCAAAGAGAAGCAGAGAAAGACAGAGAAACAGGCTGAAGGCTTCATCAAAGAGCTGGAACAGGAAATCTGTGAGCTGAAGAAGAGAAGCACTGAGGTGGAGCAGCTCTACAGTCTGAAGACCACCTCCACCTTCTACAGAGCTTCACGTCCCTTAAAGCTGCTCCACCCACCAAGGACTGGACAGGAGTCAGAGTCAGTCCACCTTCATATGAGGGGACTGTGGTGAGAGCTGTGAACCAGCTGGAGGAGACGCTCAGTAAACAGATGAAGAAGCTGTTTGAGGCCGAGCTGAAGAGAGTCCAGCAGTCTGCAGTGGATGTGACACTTGATCCTGATACAGCTCATCCCAAACTCATCCTGTCTGATGATGGAAAACAAGTTAAACATGGTGATGTAAGGAAGAATCTCCCAGACAATCCAGAGAGATTTGATTATTGTGTTAATGTCTTAGCAAAGCAGAGTTTCTCTTCAGGAAGATTTTACTACGAGGTTCAGGTTAAAGGGAAGACTGAGTGGGATTTAGGAGTGGCCAGAGAGTCGATCAACAGGAAGGGAGAAATCACACTGACTCCTCAGGATGGTTACTGGACGATATGGTTGAGGAATGAGAATGAGTACACAGCTTGTGCTGACCCATCAGTCCGTCTCTCTCTGAAGTCTCAGCCTGAGAAGGTGGGGGTGTTGGTGGATTATGAGGAGGGTCTGGTCTCCTTTTATGACGTTGATGCTGCAGCTCTTATCTACTCCTTTACTGGCTGCTGCTTCACTGAGAAACTCTACCCATACTTTGGTCCATGTCTTAATGATGGTGGTAAAAACTCTGCCCCTCTGATCATCTCTCCTGTCAATCACACTGAGTAGAACAACCAGTTGATTTTCTTCAGCAAGACTCCTTCATTTAATGTAACAAATCCATATTATTGGTGATGTACGAGGTAAACATTATTGATTATTCACATTCTGATTAATGGGTTTTTGCGATTTTGTTGTAAATGTTTTTGTATAATTTGTAACATTGCTACTACTCCAACACACAGATTTTAACACAATGAATGATATTATCTAATGTTGTCTTAATAATTCTTATAACTGCATAACCTACCTTCAAGACTGTTTAATCAACAAAAACAAAATACTCATGAATAAGTACATTTGTATGTTTCTTAAATATCTGGGTGCCAAATCCAAATGTTTTATTGTCTGATTATTGCAGATATAAGTTTTGCATATTACTCTACCCATTCTTTAGTCCATGTACTAATGATGGTGGTAAAAACTCTGCCCCCCTGATCATCTCTCCTCTCAGTAACACTGAGTAGAACAACAAGTTGATTTTCCACAAAAAAATTAATTTAATGGAAAAAAAACACTTTTATTGGAGGTTTATGGTGTATACATGCTGATATATCAGATTTAGCTCAATTTGTTTTTGGAGTAAATGTTTTTCTTTGATGTGTCCTATTGTTACCTTGCCTGTATCAGACAGAAATGACAAATTGTTTCACTATGTTTCCATCATCAGTATGACATTGCCTCTACTCCTATCTGTTTCCATGGGGGGTGGGGGGTTCTATTCTTGCTAACCAATCACTGGCCAATGAGTGAACGATTTAGAGATGTCGGGGTCATTCTCCCATAAAAGACCCACCGTCTATGCTGGGAGGTTTTGTTTAAATGCTTAAAATGACTTGCAAGGGTTTGAAGATTTAAAATGTATTGTAATGAGGTGGCAGTCTGAAGTGAATGTTCCCGTTACGGACAGAAATGAGGAAGGCTGGAGAAGAGTAGAGAAGAGGGAGTGTGATATGCCATCAAAGATGTCACGCAAAAAGAAGCTGTGAGTCTCAACCCGGCACCTCATATGAGTACTGAGGTAAATAAATGTTTCCAGACATCAAAGCAGAGTACTTTTTCATACTTTTATTTGATTTGACTAGCCTTGATAGCATCGACAGTGTTGTCTGCAGCGGTCTCCATTGTTGTCATTATTACTCCTCAGTTCTGATGCACAGCTGACAACAGCGTTATTTGCCCCTGGTGCTGAGGGGGTTATTTTTAGTCCTCCCGCTGCCTTAATTGGTCGATTCCTATTCAATCGAGAATCCGCTGTTTCATGTCATGATGCCAATATGAATCATTTGACCCAAAGTTGGTGGAGTGGGTTTATTCAAAGGTCTGGACCCAGATACAAATGCTACCTACTACAACAAACAGATTTTACAACATTGATTAACATCATCAGATGTTGTTTCATTTATTTTTAATGACTGCATTACCTGCTTTCAAGACAGTTGAATCATCATGAAACAATTTACTCATTAATAGAGGTATCTGCACATTGTTTAATTGTTTGGGTAACTCCCAAAAAACAGTTATATTTACATTTTACATGTCAGCAGCGTTTCATACCAACAAAAGTTACTGTGGACATTCATGTAGCCCATGTTTTTTTACAAGAGTTTTTCAGAATAAGGTATTTTAAGGGTTTTAGTTTTTACCATTTCAAATCAAAGAAGAAATTAAGGGATACCTTTCTGTTTTCGTGGGTGAATTAAGATGAAATACATTAGCATATTAGTACAAATTAATTGGCCTTACTTGAAACATAAACTAAACCTGATTTTCAAACATTCAGCTGCAGTGGTGTTACACACCAGAGAAGAAGAACAACTTTTGTCTCAACCGCTTGTATTATTGTCATTCAATAATGTCCACCTCAAGGGAACATTTAACTGCACAATGAGTGCTTTTTCTATTCAAACTTAAAGTACATTTCATAGATAATATTTATACTTCAGTAAGGTTTTGAATGCAGGACTTTACTTGTAGTGGATTCTTTTTTCACAGTGTGGTATTAGTACTTTTACTTCAGTGAAGGATTTGCATACTTCCTCCACCGCACCCTTTTGGCGACGGGCCACTGAGAGGAGGAGCAACACTGAAAGAGAAGAGCTGCAGAGTCACATTTCCTGAAATGAAAGTTAAAGTTTGTCTGATCAACAGCAGAGCTGCAGTCGAGACAAGTCTCTCTGTTTCTCTGTAAAGAAACATTCAACTGAATCCAGCAGCTTTTTCTCAACAACACAGCAGAATCTCTGACAAACACTGGTGAGTACTCTGTTCTACAAAGACACAATACACTAACTAAATATTTGATCCAAGTTGAGTTCAAACTATATCTGAATGTTTTACATCTAGTTTTATAATATAAAGAATATTACGCCATAGAAATGTGTCATTTTAGATAAAAACAGAGGTAGAAACCAAACCACAGTGACTGAACTCTGTCTAGTTAAAGGTTAGACAGAATACAGTCACAGCTAGCATTAGCTTAAGATAATTCAAAGATCTGTTTCCTGTTTGAACTCAAAACCTCAGCTCTACTCAGACAGGACTTTGGACGGAGAAAGTGATTTTATATTGCTCTGCTCCTTCAGAGGCTGCAATAAACAAACAATAACGTTAAATACTGTCTATATATATATATATATATATATATATCTATATATATATATATCACAGTTAACTGTAAGTAATGTGTTAAGTTTCATTTTTAATATATTTTGCATACTTTAAAGATATTTTCCCTTTCATAATATAAACAGCAGGGTAGCAGTAGTATTTTACTATTTATGCGTGATGACAGTAATGGAGGGATAACATTGTGTTTTTAGGGGTTTAGAATTTAATTCTAATGTGATTTTATTTATTTAAATATTATATCAACAAGAACCAGAGGGTTAAGGATGTTATCACTGCAATGCTGAAGACATCGGATTAGCTTATCATTCTTTAATTTTTTTTACTACTATTCTTTGAATAAGAAACAAGCTGCTAATTCCCAAATGCAACAGTCATACAAGTGACTGGCAGCAGGCAGAGATCAGCCTGAGGCAGCCTTAAAAAAATGTTGTTAAACCAGTTTGAATAAAAGGCAGAGTGATCCACCTCCACTAGTTAAGTCTTAAAGAATTTACTACACAAACAAACTCAGTCTGATCTTTGGAAAATATGTCAAACCGTAGCACTCTGATGTAAAGTAAATGTTTTGGAATGAAGATCTCAATGTTATCAGTGATTTTCTGAGCTTTGTGATCCCTTAGAAATACAACCACTGAATGAGAGTGTCAATCACAGAGTTACTCCCGATAAAATACTATCAAGATACGTTTCCCACAACAACGATGGTATAACGATACGGCGATTCTGTGATACTCCATACATTGAAAGACAACCATCTACAATACGTCACAATATATGTGTTACTGAAGAAGAATAAATAGACATAAAAAGGCAAAAAAGCACAAAATAAAGAATGTATTCACTGCATTGTGGTGTTAGTTTCACCTAATTCAGACAAACACACACACACCTCTACGTTTGCCATCATTCTAAGGTAAAATAGCCATAAACTGACAGAAAGAAGAACAGTTCTGGGGTTAAAATAAAGGACACAAATATGCATCACTAAAACCTTTATAATCACGACTCTTCATGTTAGGTTTACAAAGAAAATATTTGAAATCAAAGTGAAAGAACTGTGTAGAGAAATAAATATCTACACTGTCAAAAAACCACAAACATGGACAAGTCTGCTCTCAGCAGAGCGGCACATTTTACTTTCAAAGATCAAACTACAATATTAGACATGTATGAAGAAGTTGAACACATAATTCAGGCTGAAAGTAACAGCTTAAACTGGCAAATGCAAGAAGGACAGCAGGCAAGAAATCACTGACTGTGTGAATGTGTAAGTGAACAGATTTATATTTATCACTACTTCATCTTCAGCACGACAATCTGACTATAATCACATGTGTGTATTCTCTTCAGTTAATGTGTTGTTAAGATGTTTTCTTATGGTGTGTATGATAATATATTAGCCTTAGTCTTTCAGCTGCATTCCCGGCGTTGTGAACAGGACTAGGGGGTAAAAAATAAAATATAAAAACATAATTCAAAGAGTTAAAATGGTTTTTCCCATAACTTTATAATCATAAAAGTAACCGGAGCAAAGTGGAAGACAGGACTCCAGCATTTAACACCACAACAAACAGCTCAAGAAGCTGACATGATATGAATATATGATAAGAGAATATATATACTGATTCAATAATTGCTTCCAAGACTGTTTCACACCGTCGGGGTTACAGCTGAAAGGATACGGCTAAGATATTATCACACACACCATCAAAATACATCTGCAACACATTATTTAACTGAATACACGTTATTATAATCAGACCTATCGTGTTCTAGATGAAGCAGTGATATCATGAACCTGTTAATGCTAACATTCTCACAGTCAGTGATTTATTGCAAACTGCCCTTTCTGCAGTTGATGGTTTAAACTATGTTACCTTCAGCCTGAATAATGACTTTAACTTCTTCGTATTTGTGTAATATTAGCCAACGATCCACGTACCGAGTATTGATTAGTCAATAGGTAATCCTTTTATACGAGTTGATCTCTTATCTCGAACATAACCTGCTAAGGTTAGGTGTTCGGCACAACTAACCATTGTGATCTAAGAAGTGAACATCCGTCATGGGACTGAAAACCCAGAATTAACCCTAAAGTTACCTCGCTAACCTCATATCCTGCTTCGTAGTACAGGCCCCAGGTAGAACACGTAGCATTAGGGCCGAGTCCTACGGGATCCGATTCTGGCCCAGTTAAAAGCCAGAGGACCTTCGCTGTGATAAGACAAACAGTGGTAATGTGTTTTGTTTTTTTAACCTAGAGTCGGACTCTTCTCTATCCACAAGGTTCTGGGGTTGGAGCAGCCACTCAACCTTAGTGCTTAAGATGCTTGTGTAGATAAGTAGTTTTTCTTCAGCCGTCCCAATACGGCTGTTGAGAGTGCCTCAATGTTGAAAAAACATTGATATTTGGCGCCAGCGTATCGATACCACATCGTAAGAGAAAGTAATAAAATATATTGCAGCATCGATATTTTGTCCCACCCCTACCCCTGAACTGCAGATCTGAGCTCTCCTTTGATCGCAGCAAATTCAAATTATATAACAACATAATTCAGGATGACTCTCCTTATATTCTACTAATCATAGTTTGATTTTATAAAAATAAATAATCAAAACCTATGTCATAACAGTTTTGTTTTTTCCACACCTTTTGTCCTCAGAGTGTAGACATGTCTGCTGCCAGCTGTCTGCTGACTGAAGATCAGTTTCTGTGTTCCATCTGTCTGGATGTGTTCACTGATCCAGTCACCATACCATGTGGACACAACTTCTGTAAAACCTGCATCACTCAACACTGGGACGTTAATGTCCAGTGTCAGTGTCCAAACTGTAAAAAGGTTTTTAACACCAGACCTGAGCTGCAGATCAATACTTTCATCTCTGAGATGGCTGCTCAGTTCAGACAGTCAGCTCAACAGAAAGCCAGAAACAGAAGCTCAGAGCAACAAGCTGATAAACCAGGAGAAGTTCCCTGTGACGTCTGCACTGGAACCAAACTGAAGGCCATGAAGTCCTGCCTGGTGTGTCTGGAATCCTACTGTGAGACTCACCTGGAGCCTCATCTGACAAGGTCAGGCCTGAAAAGACATCAGCTGATCAACCCTGTGGAGAACCTGGAAGGCAGGATGTGTACGAAGCACGATAAACTGATGGAGTTGTTCTGTAAGACCGACCAGATGTGTGTCTGCATGCTCTGTACTTATTCAGACCACAAGACACATGATGTTGTTCCTCTGAAAGAAGAATATGAAGGAAAGATGGCAGAGCTGGAGAAGACAGAGACTGAAATCCAGCAGATGATCCAGAAGAGACGACTGAAGATTGAGGAGATCAAACACTCAGTGGAGCTCAGTGAGGAAGATGCAGACAGAGAGATAGCAGATGGTGTTCAGGTCTTCACCGCTCTGAAGGAGTCTGTTGAGAGAAGCCAGGCCGAGCTCATCGACACGATCAAAGAGAAGCAGAGAAAGACAGAGAAACAGGCTGAAGGCTTCATCAAAGAGCTGGAACAGGAAATCTGTGAGCTGAAGAAGAGAAGCACTGAGGTGGAGCAGCTCTCACAGTCTGAAGACCACCTCCACCTTCTACAGAGCTTCACGTCCCTTAAAGCTGCTCCACCCACCAAGGACTGGACAGGAGTCAGAGTCAGTCCACCTTCATATGAGGGGACTGTGGTGAGAGCTGTGAACCAGCTGGAGGAGACGCTCAGTAAACAGATGAAGAAGCTGTTTGAGGCCGAGCTGAAGAGAGTCCAGCAGTCTGCAGTGGATGTGACACTTGATCCTGATACAGCTCATCCCAAACTCATCCTGTCTGATGATGGAAAACAAGTTAAACATGGTGATGTAAAGAAGAATCTCCCAGACAATCCAAGAGATTTGATTCATTGTGTTATTGTTTTAGCAAAGCAGAGTTTCTCTTCAGGAAGATTTTACTACGAGGTTCAGGTTAAAGGGAAGACTAAGTGGGATTTAGGAGTGGCCAGAGAGTCGATCAACAGGAAGGGAAAAATCACACTGTCTCCTCAGGATGGTTACTGGATGATAAGGTTGAGGAATGAGAATGAGTACACAGCTTGTGCTGACCCATCAGTCCATCTCCTCTGAAGTCTCAGCCTGAGAAGGTGGAGGTGTTGGTGGATTATGAGGAGGGTCTGGTCTCCTTTTATGACGTTGATGCTGCAGCTCTTATCTACTCCTTTACTGGCTGCTGCTTCACTGAGAAACTCTACCCATACTTTAATCCATGTAATAATGATGGTGGTAAAAACTCTGCCCCTCTGATCATCTCTCCTGTCAATCACACTGAGTAGAACAACCAGTTGATTTTCTTCAGCAAGACTCCTTCATTTAATGTAACAAATCTATATTATTGGTGATGTAGAAGGTGGACATAATTGATTTTTCACATTCTGAGCCAATGTTTTTTTTTGCGATTTTGTTGTAACTGTTTTTTTTATAATTTGTAACATTGCTACTACTCCAACACACAGATTTTAACACAATGAATGATATCTAATGATGTCTTAATAATTCTTATAACTGCATAACCTACCTTCAAGACTGTTTAATCAACAAAAACTAAATAGTCATGAATAAGTACATTTGTATGTTGCTTAAATATCTGGATGAAAAATCCAAATGTTTAGTTGTCTGCTGTGGTGTTTTCCCACAAAGTGAACAAATACTCAACAGAATAAAAACTGAAAGTTTCCACTGGATTTGTCTCTTTTCTTTTTATTTAAGTAGATGCTTTTACTTAACTTTAGTATTTCCATGTTCTGCTACTTAATACTACATCTCAGAGGTACATATTGTACTTTTTACTACATTTGTCTGACAGCTTTAGTTTCTTCTCAGATGACAGTTTTTCATCCCCTTCCTGTCCAGGTAAAACCACGTATCTCCAGATGTGTTGATGTTGAATGTTTGTGATGAACTGAAGGATGAAGTGTTTCCTTTATGTGTTGAGAAAATCCTCCTACTTCTTCAGATAAATAAACTCTTTAAAAAGCCTCTTGGATCAGCTGGAAAATGCATCGTCACAAAGCTGAAAACAGGCTGTTTGTTCTTTTTAGAGATACGAGGTTCTCACAGGACAGAGACGCTACAAACATGATGATCTTATAGAACATGATGATCTTATAGAACATGATGATCTTATAGAATATGATGATCTTATAGAATATGATGATCTTATAGAACATGATGATCTTATAGAACATGATGATCTTATAGAATATGATGATCTTATAGAACATGATGATCTTATAGAACATGATGATCTTATAGAATATGATGATCTTATAGAATATGATGATCTTATAGAATATGATGCATTGATGTAGATTAAACTAGCAAAAAGGATATTAAGGAGTTAAAAACATGCAACATTCACATTAATTCATCAGTAATATTAATCCAGAACATCAGATATAACAGTAAAACATTTACAGGGAACATTTTACTGCACAATATATAGTTTTTCTTTTCATACTACAAGTACATGTAGCTGATAATACTTAAACTTAAGTTAGGTTTTGAATGCAGTAAGTATTTGCGCAGTGTGGTATTAGTACTTTTCTTCATTAATGCAGGAGTAATATTAATCCAGAAACATCAGATATAATAGCAAAACACAGGGAACATTTTACTGCACAATCAATACTTATACTTAAAGCACTTTAAGTACATTTTTCTTCTTATAATACTGACATACTTTTACTAAAGTTTTTGAATGCAGGATTTATACTTGTGGAGTTTTTGCACAGTGTTTTATTAATACTTCCTCCTCCCACTGGACATTGGTGACTGCAGTATATCTATTGAATGTAATTGAAAACGTTTACAGGAACATTGATAAACATCACTTCAAGTTTGCCAAAAAGTAAATTCAAAGACTGTTGTCCCTCTTCCAGATGTTACATTAAAATAAAAATAAACCAAACAACAATAAAATCATGACAGGAGTTATAGGAGTTAGGTGAAAAGTGAAGCAGCTAAAACAGGGTAAAGCAAGTGGTCGGCAGAGCAGGAAATGATGCAAACAATTAATAATGTTCTGCAGTTAACACACGACAAGAGAAGTATGGGAAGGACAATGGAGACAATGAGTAAAAAAATGATATAAAAGTCTTGTTCTCAGTTTACCTCTGTGTTCTGCTCCGTCAAACTTCTGAGCGACTCGTGAACTTTCTTCTGGGACAAACATTGTCTCAGCTCCAGCCCTCCTCTAAAGTGCAGATGAATCACTCGTCCAAACTCTTCATGCTCAATCCATCTTTCTCCGGCCAGTGGACGCGAGGGTCGATCAGTGCCGATATTGCCGAATCGCAAGAGCCGCACAGAACATCTTAATAAGCACCAGCGGTGATGGAAACAGTTGCCGAGGCATCAATACATTGATAAGGCGGAGGAGAGTGAGAGCTGGACAGAGTTACAGACTTCTAAAAGAGGAGGAATGTAACCAAGTACATTTAATCAAGTACTACAAAGTACATATTTGAGTTACACACTGTGAAAGGTTTTAAGTTCTAAGAGGAAAACACGGACAACTCCCAGACTGGACAACGCTGTGGTATCAACCTGTCAGTCACAAGGTAGCCCCGCCCTAAAGCACAAGAATTAACTAAATTTACACCATGCTGCTTTGAAGAAGACTTGAAACTGGAGAATGAAACGATAAACTTGTGTTTACAATGTTATTACCTTATGGCAGATGTTGTCAACATACGTGTTTTCAGTGTTCAGGTGGTGGGTGGGTTTAAAGACCTGTCAATCAGTCATAACAACAGGATCCAATCAGGATTCAGTACATCTCTACCTGAACAGTAGGTCAATTTGTGTTGAATCCAAAGTCATCCATTAACAGAGCTGTCAATCATACACACACACACACACACACAAACACACACACACACACACACACACACACACACACACACACACACACACACACACACACACACACACACACACACACACACACACACACAAACACAGCATGAAGTCAAATGACTTATCGATCAGCTGATTCATAAACACAGCAGGAAATATTCAGCTGTTCCACATTTGCATGATGGAATGAACATTGAATATCTGTCAGCCTCCACACACTCATTAGCATATCTCACACCTTCAATTAGCTCTGACACAATTGGCTACTGAGCTTGCAAAAAATAAATCTTTGTACAAGGTTACCGTGTGTGTGTGTGTGTGTGTGTGTGTGTGTGTGTGTGTGTGTGTGTGTGTGTGTGTGTGTGTGTGTGTGTGTGTGTGTGTGAGAAACTGCAGTCTAAGCAGTTAACATGCAAAGCAGCTGATTCAATGAGAAAATGAATGAACAGTGAGTCAAACCGAGTGGTGAAGGTGTATTTTATTTCATCATTTTAAACTTTTTTTTAATTAGATGAACTTTTAAGAGATGACATGAAATGAGAGGAGAGAGAGGGATGAGGAATGACATGCAACAAAGGCCTCGAAGGGTTCATTCTTGACTTTGGAAATAGACGTTTGCAGTGATGTAAGATGATTTACTTACAGGGCCTTCTCACCTCGAGGTGCAAGCACGGGACAGGTTGCACAATACAATTCAAACTTCTATAAAGGTGCTGTTATACTGAAGCTGAAAGACATGAACAGTTTTGTTTAGATGAAGCTGTTTGTGTGTGAGGTTCCTGGATTTTAGGACTATACGAAATCAAGGTTCTAACCAGACTATCGCAGGATTTTAATGGAAATGAAACGGACCTGCAACCTCCTTCGGGTCTGTGGGAGGCCTAAAGCAGGACAAAAAAAGCAAGGCCGAAAGAGGAAGAAAAAATAAACTAATGCAAATTAACCCAAAAAAGACAAATAAATGTTAAAAAAAAAAAAAAGAAGCTCAATCAAGCAGAGGTGGACAAATAAATAAAACCCTGGACTGACCCAGGTGTCCTGACCGCTATCGGTTCTACCTTCATTCGTAGGTACCTCCTACGCTAGGGTTGGTAATCTTGACAAATTAGCAAGAGAATGTTAGATTTCCTGAATTATCCGACCAAAAAAAAAGTAGATAGCAAAGCCACTAAATCTAGTACCTTCAGGCCTTCCTCCAAAGCCACTCTCCCAAAACGATCAAGAGGAAAGAAAACAAAGTTGTGCTGTTTGAACTCACAGCTGTTAAGCTAGCATCTTGTGGAAGACGCCACGAGTGCACAGTGTGTCAGGATGGACAGGTGGACAAACAGGTAGCCGAATAAAAATGATTGGACGGGTTTATTACAGTCCTGTGAGAGCCAAAGATATAGAATATTTTTGAAGTATTTTATTCATTGATTGCTTTTGGGATGCAATGAGAATTTCAACAAATATAACAAAAATGATTCTAAAGAAGAATTACCAGCTCTGCCTTTAAAATGAACTGCATTTTTTTTATCCTTATTGTCCTTTGGTTGTTGTTTCTCTCTCTTGCCTTGTCATGTATCTTGTTAATAACTTATCTTACTCTATTAATAAACACCAATACGTAAATTATTCAATTATAAAAAGTTATATCAACCATAATTTCTTATATTATTAATAGCTTTTTTTTTTTTTTTTACAAAGGTCGGTCATTAAACCTCCTCAAGGTGATTTGTCATCCTAAACATATTTTGATATAATACAAATATTTCCTTTTCAGGTGACAGTATTTCAGAAGGACTCTGCATTAAAGGGACAGTTTGTAGGATTTGATGGCCTCTGGTGGTGAAGTTGCAGATGGCAACCAACTGAATACCTCTCTGCTCGCTCCTCATTGTGAACTCGACCCTTCAGTCCGATGACATCTTATTTTAGTTTTTGATAGTTTTATGGTTTCCTCTTTTTTATATCTTTACTGTTTGATTACTAATTTGTTATACTTGTTTTGCTTTTTACTGATGCCTCTTGATGCTTTATCCCTTTTGTTGCTGTAATACTGCAAATGTTCGTGCTGTGGGATAAATAAAGGATTATTTTTTCCCCAAGACTGCAGTAACATAAGCTGTGCTCTGAGGGCATCATTACATGAAAAACTCTCTCTAGAGTCATTGTTTGGTTTGGCCTTCCTGGGCTTCTGTAGAAACATGGCGGAGCAACATGGCGGACTCCATGAGGAGGACCTGCTACCTATGTAGCTATAAAGAGCTCACTGTAAGCTCACTAACAAAACCTGCTCCCATCCAAATGTTTACATCCACAACAACCAACACCAACACCAGCACCAGCACCAACACCAACACCAGCAGCATCCAAATCCAGTGTGACGGACGGCTGTGTTGTGATTTAAGAGGCGGAGCAGAGAAACTCATCACAGCAGCCACAAACGGAGCCGTCGACGGCCCGATAACCAGCCTTCGGTCCGATAATAGGACTTGACACCCGCGGGTGACACATGACGGCGAGGCTATGAGCGTGATAGCATCTCCACCTCGACGGCTCAGGTGTTATGTTGTGAAGGCTGTTTATTGTTGACAGGTGACAAATCAGGATGCAGAGAAGGTGACAGACTGTTTGACAGCTAGGCAGTCATTAAAAACAACAGCGGGAAGGATTCTGATTTAAACTTTACATAACAGAATCATGACATGCATCATGCACTAAGAGCAGAATCTGGTCAAATTACACGTTACCAATTTACCATTACTTTAAAAAGCACATTAAATCCTATAAAGCAGTAAATATAAACTGAAAAATGGACTCCTGTTCTTGCTAAACAGGCACAAAATATCTCCGGAGCTGGAGATTGATGCAGTTTTAACGAGCTGCAGATTTAAAGCACAATTAAGAGTAATGTCCAATCTGCTGTCGCCTCAAGCAGCAAGGTCGCACTGCTTTGCCTTCCTAAAGAGAGACAGAATCTGACCAGACCCTCACCAAGTTTTAACAATAATGAACAGATTTGCAAAATTGTCCAAACTGGACAGTATTTTCCCTCCCTGTCTTAATTTTCCACCGACATCGGGCCATTCCAAAAGTGTAAAAACCTTAAAAAAAACCGCCCCCTAATCACCTGATAGAGAGTGAATGAGTATATGAATGAACAGGAGGATAGAGCTAGTCTTCCTGACTGAACTTTCGCCAAGCTTCATTTAAAATAATTGTGAGCGTTATAAAAATGTTAATTTACGAAAAACAATTTCACTTTTCAAAGAGTTTAACATTAGTAATGCACGGCTTGTTATTACACGCACCAACTCGTCCAGGGGAACCGTTCTAAATATATTGAGGAAGGGACTCGTGTTACTTCAGTGTGTACACAGTGTGTGTACTTTCTCTCTCTGACGCATTTGTCCCCCCGACCTCGAGGTCACAATCTTCCAGCGAGGACGTCGCCCGTCACTGAATCGAGCGGCGGCCGCTGGCATCTTTTTCAATATTCAGACTTTGACCTGCTCACTTCATCTGCTTTCATTTTTTTCCCTCCCCTCCTCTGTAATGAAATGAAGAGCCAACAGGCCGCCTGTCCTCCGTTCATCAATGAGGCTGCTGACGAGAGGATAATCAAATTGTTCATTTTCAATTCTTCATTTCTTTCATTATTTAAAAAGCCGCTGTCGGCTGCTCGGCCTCAGACTGACCTTCACTGATTATTATTTGTGCAACACTTTCTCTGTCAATTCTCAACCTCTCCCCTCCACCTCCTCCCCCACTCTTTGTCTCTTTCAGCCGCCTGTCAAACCTTCATCTGGCCTCCTTTAACCGAAGAGTAAATAACCACCCCATGAATATGTTCATAACTTTATATATGATTGTGAATATCATTTCTCAGATGATGTCTTGCCTTTGTCTTTCACTGGCTGAAACCAACGACTCCAACTTTGATTACTTGTTTTGTGACAAACTTTAATGAAACAACAAAACAGTCCAAGCCAATTTATTCAAAGACAACATTTAAAAACAACTTTTGTCATGTAAATAGGGCTTGGAGATATTTTGAATTCATGCAATATATCTATTTTTAAACTGCCTTGCAGAAACTGTTGAGAGATGGGAAACTGAAAGGGGCATGGATGTTTACGTGAAGACTTTATGTATTGTACTGACTGTGAAAACAAATCTCCCTGTGGGACAATCAATCAAATGACTACAGTGTTCACGGAAAGTTTATTTACAGTTTTTTCTCCAGGTGTGTTGAAAAAATTCAAACGAACACATAATTTGCATAGACTGTTTATAAAATGTGGACGTTGTCATTTTGATGTCACCCATTGGTTCGTGGACTTGGGTTTTGAAGCCTGGAGTTCTGCATTTTGGCTGTCGCCATCTTGGTTTTTTGCAACCAGAGGTGAGGGTGGAGATAAGAAAAGCCAAATGCTGAAGAACACATTGTGTAAAATTATCTTTCATGAGGTGAACTGTGAAAGGGTAAAAGTTATAAAAGAAAAAAATTGACAACTCCCAGACCATACAACGCCTTGGTAGTGACCTTTCAATCACACTAAGCCCCGCCCTAAAGCATCCCCTGCTTTATGGTCTGTTTGACTCTAAATGGAGCATCATTTACTAAATGAACATCATGCTGTATTGAAGAAGACTTGAAACTAGAGATTGAGACCATAAACTCATGTTTACAATGTTTACTGAGGGAATAAATCAAGAGAGAAGTAGAGTCATTTTCTCATAGACTTCTATACAACCAGAGGAGTCGCCCCCTGATGGACAGGAGAGAGAATGCATGTTTAAGACACTTCCTCATTTGCTTCATATTTCTGACCCAGAGGTTGCTGCGTGATAATGTTGAAATCCATTCAATCACGATCCACACATCATACCCTTCTCCCATGGGCGGCTGTGGCAGATGAGGTAGAGCGCTTGTCCCGTAACCACAAGGTTGGTGGTTCAAACCCCTCTACCAGCAACATGCCGAGGTGTCCTTGAGCAAGACATAACCCCAAGTTGCTCCCCGGGCGCTTCATTGCAGCCCACTGCTCCTCCGGGATGGGTTAAATGCAGAGAAATAATTTCCCCATTGTGGGACTAATAAAGGATTGATTATTATTATTATTATTATTATTATTAATGTCCTGTGTGGTGTCATAAAGCTGCACTTGGGGCATGAGCTCATGGCATTTAATATTGTGGCTCCAGTTCTGTCCTTATCCCGAACACCTTCTGCAGACATATTTTACCGTATTATCCTTGCCTATAAATCTCTTCTTTTTTTTAATGATGCCTTTTAAGAGTTTCTGGCATGAGTCGCAGTTGACGGTACTCATTCCTGGAGCCTCGCTGCCCAAAAAGAACAAAAATGATAGAGGTGACCATGAATATGATGGCATCCAATTGCCACTTTGCAAAGAGAATCATTGAATACTTAAGATAGAGTTTAAGAAGTAAAGGTAACCCCTCCAGTCGTATCTTTAAGGCTTGATAGCCGATTTTATCCCATTGGTTTTTTTTGGAAGATTGACTTACAGCCTTGGTTTGGATTAGTCCGACTTTCTGTCGTTCTTCTGTCAGTGACGTTTTCAAAAGGAATCATTCACATCTTATTTCAGATGTTAAAGCAGCAGCACTGTTAGTTTCTGCAGCCCTGAACACCGACTGACAGATAAATGCTTTTTTAACCTCCACCCCCCTCCACCAAGGGCTGGTGGTGATTGAGCTGGGCGGCTGCAGAGGTCGGAGGTCAGGTGATGGAGGGATACAGTCCATCAGCTCCAACAGTCTGAGTAGAGAGGATGAAACCAGACATCAGAGCCAAACTCCCAATGGAGGCAAATCTATTAGAGGGAGAGAAGAGGTGGAGGAGGAGGATGAGGAGGAGGGGATTCTTCAACTCTCCATCACTGAACACAAAAGTCAGAAGAATTTTAATCTTAAAATGAAATACCTATAGTTGTTAAATTCATCCACTACTGCATACATTTATGGAATTAAAATATTATTCTTGCACCCGTCTGAATTTATGTGTCAAATTAAATTAAAAATAAATAAAATAAAATATAAATTAAAATAAAGAACCATCAATCAAAAACCTGTCCCTAACCACAACAACATGCACCAAATGCATCAAACAACCAACTCCACCAATTCATTAAACTCAACCCAACAAACAAACACACCCAAATAACTAAACGCATCCAAGCAACCAACACATAAAATAACTAAACACACCCTGACAACCAAACTCATCACAACACCAAAACACACCAAACAACCATATGGCTGCAGAGGTCGGAGGTCAGGTGATGGAGGGATACAGTCCATCAGCTCCAACAGTCTGAGTAGAGAGGATGAAACCAGACATCAGAGCCAAACTCCCAATGGAGACAAATCTATTAGAGGGAGAGAAGAGGTGGAGGAGGAGGAGGAGGAGGAGGGGATTCTTCAACTCTCCATCACTGGAAGTAAAAAAAGGCCCTAAGAATTTGAATCCTTTAACTAAATACCTATAATTGCAAAATTTTGTTGTTAAACTCACTCCGACAACCATAAGCACCAAATTAACTTGTCCCAACAACCGAACTCACCAAACAACCAAACACATCTAACCAAACACTACAGCTACCATAAGCACCAAATAAACCCATCCCTACAACCAAACACACTCCGACAACCATACCGCCAAATAAACACATCCCAAAACCGATCGCAAGAAATAAACGCACCAAACACCCCAACGCACTCAGACAACCCTGTGCACAAAACAAACTCATCCTAAACCCAACAACCAAAACTCACCAAAACTCATCCCAAAAACCCAACACATCAAAGAACGCTAAACACAACCAATCTGATCCCAACAACCAAATGCACCAAGCACATAAAACAACCGAACACACACCGACTACGAAACACGCTAATCAACCAAACAAACAAACCAAATGCAGCCCAACAGTCAAACAATGTCCAGTCTGAATTCAGGACTTTCACTTGTAATGGAGTATTTTTAGGTACATTTTATGTGCAACTAAAAGTTCTTCAGCTGCTTCAACAGAATTTGTCTGGCGTTTCCTTTGGTTGCAGGTGAAAAAGATTCTGTGTGTCCTGATAGCATCCTAGCTCGTTATTAAGGACTCCCTCTCTCTCACCTGAACACACCTGAGTTCATCACCTGCTTCCTGACAGCAGTGATCAGGATCGGTGAAGCCAGACGACCCAAGGAGAGACGGACTAAGTCAAACTTCTTCATCTCTTCATGTCCTCCTCCTTCCACTTTTAAATTCTCCTCCATGTTTCCTCCTCTGCTGCCTAATAACTCTCCGCAGTTATACATTTATGAATCAAAAGCGTTTAAATTAATATCCAGCAGGCTTGTCTGAAACGGTTTGTGGTGTAATTCATCTTCCGAGCTCATGATCGGGTTATGTAAGTAAATATGAGAGCGATCCATAACCGGCGACCTTGTTAGTCGCCCCCCCCCTCCGAGGTCAGCGATAATTGGTGGAGGGAACGAGCGAGTATTGCGTGTGGCGTCCGACTGCAGGCGTCAATAAAACGATTTCCTGCTCCCACGCAGTGAAGCGCTTACAAAACGAAACAAATCACGGTTGAAAGGTAAAGAAAAGATCAAGAGGATGTACACTAAGTATATTTTCTATTATTCTTATGCTACTTTTTTTACTTGTGTTTTCTTTACTTTCACCAGTTACTACAACTGAATAAGTACTCTTATTCAAGTGTCTGGGGCCTAGAAACTATATATTCAAGTCCCCAACAAGTAGAATGCCCTCGAAAAACTTGGGACTCTTCTGTGAATACACCAAGTATCTTTTATTTACATTTATATACTTTATTTATGTATCATGTGGCTTAGCCTTAGAGAACCATTTGAAGGTGCTGATGTGGGGCTTTTTAACCGTTATTTTCAAGGAAACACTGAATGATTCATATTATCTCAGATTTACAGGCATAAAAAGTCTCTAAATTAAAAACATAGGAATCGGAATAAAATCCCTATATGTATTGTAGATTTATATTTCTGCTGTATTTTATTGCATAAATAGTACACAAGTATTTCTAACAACTCTGAACTATTCTATAATATTTTGAGTAAAGATTAGTTTCTTAAGCGTGTTGGTTTTCCCATATTTTGGGTTCCTTTTAGCTTTTATTGTCTGTTAAATTGACTAAATGAAAAGTCAGACTTGTAACAGAGTTTATGTTATTAATGTATGTTTTGTTTGGGCTAAATACCTTGTGATCATGTGTATGAGCTACATAATAAAGAAAGAGAAAATGGACTCCAGGATGTGGGTTAAGGAAAGTGTTATATAAAGACAAAAGTCAACCTAAAATCCAAAGGGTTTAATATTCCTTCCGACAATCTTCACCACTTTCAAATTAAAGTCTTGAACTGTAACTTTTATTAATTTCAGCAAGAAATCTGTTGGGTTGGTAGATTCTGGCAGAATCTTAAAAGGGTAGAAGAAACACTTAATATTCACAAATAAAGTTTGACTGACTGACGTACTGAGCTAAATTTAAAATATAAAAAGAAAGTATTTGTCTTTTATTTTGCAAATGCAGTGGAGCTTAATGCATTCAGACTGGTGGCAGTTCATTTTCCTGCAGGTGTGACTCGCCGCTGTTATATTCAAAGACACACTTAGCATTCATGAGTTCCCCCCAACACACACCACCACTGCAGGAGGGGGAGGTAATGGTTTATTCAATCACTCCCACAGACCGTCTGCCATGTTATGACAACCTATTAAACACTAAATTAAATGTGTTCTTTGCCCCCCCCCCGGAGGACATTTTTTTTTTTGGCAGAAAGTTCGCCTGTTTCCATTCTGAGAAGCTGTTTGTTCACCTTCTCTTTCGGCTGTCAGAGCGCCTGAAGGTTCTCTACGCCGCCGCTTCAAAACAGAGATAAATGACCCGTCAGCACGGATGTACACGGTGCGACTCGGACAACCCAGAATGCCGCGCGGTCGGCATGTGAAGGGGGCCGCCTGATTGGCTGTGAAAAATTAAATGTCACTTGACTGTAAGCGAGTGTTTGCTGGTGATGGCATCACGCTCCGGCTGTCAGCGCCGGCCGTTTTAATGCATCTACATGACAGACAGAAGTGAGAGTGCTCTGAATATTAATATCTATATGTGAACATTATTTTATTGTGATTAAAGCAACAGCAAGCCGACCTAATGTAATAATACAGAGGCTTTAAAACACCTGATCAGAGTCAATGGAGCAAACAGACCTGCCGTCCAGTTAATCAATATCAACCTTTATCTCTACGGTGATTATCAAACTAACTTCTGCCTGCTGTTTGTTTTGTTTGACACAGAATACTAAATACTACTGCCATATTTTACTTACTGGTACTGAACATATGTACATATTGTACTGCAGCTGCGTACTTACATGCTTAAAGCGGGAGAACTTAGACATTTTTTTAAACATTTTGACATTTTTGGAAAATTTGTACATTTTTGTTAAATCGAGACATTTTTGCAAAGTAAGGTTGGGATATTATTGTAAAGGGAGGCCTTTTTAAAAAAAATGAAGTGAGGACATTTTTGTAAAATTAGGACATTTATGTAAAGTTTCGACAATTTTAAAAAGTTTTGATATTTTTATTAAATATCCCAAAAATGTATAAACTTTACATTTTTGTAAAGTTAGGACATTTTTGTAAAATGAGTACATTTACGTAAAGTTTCCAACATTTACGTAAACATTTCCGACAATAAAAAAACCCTCAAAACTTTTTTGGAAGCTCAAGACATTACCAGTAAGGTTAGGACATTTGGGAACATTTATGTAAAATGGTGACGACGTTATAAAGTGGGAACATTTATGTAAAGTGGGGAATTTGTTTTAAAAATACATTTTTAGAAAGAAAGGACATTTTTGTAAAGTGAGGACATTTCTTTAACGTGGGGACATTTCTGTAACGTGTTAACATTATTGTATAGTGTTGACATTATAATGATTTTTGTAAAGTGGAGACATTTTGATTAGTGAGGACATGTTGGCAAAGCGCTGGTTAGTGGCTCAGGAATGCATGACGTCAATGATTGTCCTCAAAAGTACACAGAGTACAACTGTGTGTGTTTGTCAGTTTAGTGTCCTCAGAAGGCGTCCCTTTGCTCTTCCTTATTAATCACAGATAACTGACCTTTCACTACGGTCGGGGACATTGTCTCCATACTGTCCCGGGCGGAGGAGGGCGGTGGGACTTCTTGTCAGCGTACCTGGACAGAGTACCAACCAAAGTCCACCATGACCTCGTCCCCCTCTCCACCCCCGGTCCGCTGCTCGCCGTGACACCCACATCCATCACCTCTGGATGCAGGTCGACATCAATCAGCAGGGGAGCTTCGGCGCCGTGGCGACAGGCTGGCCCCGCCCCCCTGGGTGTTAGAAAAGGTGTGTTCCTCTATGTGTGTGTGTGTGTGTGTGTGAGACATATTGACCTGTCTTCTGAATATCTAATGAGGAGCCTGACAGTGCGTTTCCTTTACAGATTCTGTTGCACTTTAACATTTAAACTGGACGGAAAATGTGACCAAAGTTTCAGAGAGAAAGGACAATTTTTACAAAGAGGAAGTTTTTGAAAACCAGGGTGCTTTTAGTAGGTTTTTGGGTGTGGGGACATTTTTGGAATGTGTGGACTGAGACATTGATTAACTGCATTAAACATAGAGAGTAGAGACAAGTAGCCAGCTAATATAGTAACAATTATATATACACACACACGTGTTTTTCATATTCAAAGATTAACAGAATACATTTGTTTTTAATTATCAGAAACCAATGACTTACACAAATTTGGAACATGAGAGCACAAAAACCAGGCAGCACTGAGCCCATAAATAAAATGTAGGTGCAAGTGCAAAATAAGAGACATAACTAAATAAAATAACATGACACTGAGGGCAGTTTTCCAAATCGATACCTCCCATTTTTTTGAGATGTAAGGAAATACAATACATGTGTTCTTTCAAATTCACACCCCTGAGTGACCGTAATCTAAATGGTTCAAGAACAAACAGAAAGACGCATCCGATCGTTAAATTAAAGCTATAGTTCTGAAACAGCAACAAGTGTTTTTGTAGTCACAATTCAAAAATTCAAACAAAAATTGCCTCAATTTGTTTTAATCTTAAAAAGGTGCTAACAGGAGTCCTTGGCTGACATTGTTACAGTGGACCTCCATATTTTAAAAAGCTCAGACAGCCTCCCCCCCTCTGCTCCAGAACAAGTTTCCAGCGCTAAATCAAAGTGGAAAATTAATGACAGTGAACAAGCGTACCTGAGCTCCCCGTCCGCTACCTGCTGGATGTGTTTTAATAAAAAAGAAAAAGAGAACTTTATTTGGGTCAGAGCATCCCCTCTGGTAACAGAGGATCTTCTGGCTGCTGTTCCTGTAACAGATTGTGTGGGGATTTCAACGGGATGCCTCCATGGCAATAGAGATTAGGCAATTAACCTCGATGTCACTGTAATTATTAAGACACTTTAGCAAAAAATGAATTAATTTCCCAAAAGGTGCCGGAAGAAAAAAAGGATGCGCTGCTGCTCGGCCACAGAGAAACAGAGAGCAGTAACCACGCCGACGGGTAATTAGAGGAAATAAAGAGTGGGAGATAAAAACAGAGGATTCATCTTTTCAAACATGGAGGGCTAAGTGAACTCACATGAAGCGGCTGTGGTTCTCCTCTGAGGAAATCCAATCCGGCAAAATATCACTTTCATGTTGGGCAAGGTTGACATGGAGAGGATTAAAAAAACAAGAACAAAAGAACGTGTGGTCTCACTCCCAGGGCGACAACATACAGACGGCGCACAACACACCCTTAAGCGTCTTTATGATCCGACATGAAATGCCATCGATTGTTTTGTGTACATGGACACAAATTGTTCGTTTTCTTTGGGACACTTTCAACCACGGGACAGGTGTTTGTCTTTGCGTGTCCGAAAGTGTTTTGCTGCATAAACCTTTTTTTTACTAAACCCAACTATGTGATTTTGTTGCACAAACCTCACTCTACAAAGTGATTTTAAGCCAAACCATGATGTTTTTTTCCTAACCCCAAGTACTTTTGTTGCCTATAACTTTCGTTTTGTAATGTAATGCCCCCCCCCCAAAAAAAACAAAAGTATATTTCAGTACAAGACGCAACACAGGCTGTAAGAACTCTTATTCAGAGCATACATTTAAGTGTCAATATATGTTATTCAAAATCCATCCGTACAGTTTTCATGATATTGAGCTGTAGTGACTAAGACAGATTTTTGTACCAGGCTGTAAACATGTTAAAAACTGCTGTAAAGTTGGGCATTTTAACATGGAGGTCTATGGGGATTGACTTGCTTTTGGAGACAGCCTCAAGTGGCCATTAGAGGAACTGCAGTTTTAAACACTTCCCCATTGGCTCCATTTTCCAGCACCGGATGTTTCCACTTGGTTAAAGCAGATGAAAACACAATGTAACCCACCCCTTACAATTTTCTTCTGCATTTCTGTTTTTTTGGAAGAGCTATATAAAAATAAAAAGACCCCACCCTCTACTACAGCTCAATGCTGCTTTGACATGTGGAGAAATTAATCAAAAACTACCAGAGTTGGGTCGAGCTATAGTTGCTAATTGGGTTTAGCCAACGGTTAACCAAACAATTGGGGACATCGAAGGAATTTTAAATCATATAGGACAGCAACTGCTTTATTTTACTTCCAAATATGTCAGCTTCTCAACCACATTATATCTTTTATCTGCAGGTTTTGATCTCAAATACACTAAAAGAGCCCCAACTTCCTCTCTTTTTCCCCCCTCAATCAAAATTCACATTTCTTTCATCACTGCTCGTTGCAGGAAAGCGTCAGGAAAAACCCTACATATTAAATCCACTTCATAAAAACCACTTTTACCTCTTCCTTCATCATAAATGAAAAAAGTGGAGACTTCAGGAATAATTCATGTTCACGTCATAAAATAAGCTCGGATGCTGACGGTTCATCGGAGAGTCTGCGGTGGCGTTAATATTAACATCCTCCCCGTTTGATGGGCATGTCTGAACATGTGGGAGGACGGGGGAGCCGCCGCCTACATCTTTACCACTCCACCCATTGATATTCACCACCTGCCGCTCCGCCGGCTCGTTAATTACATCTGAGTGCAGCGAGGATTAATGAAATCAGTGTCATCGTGGCAGCACAGAGGGGTCAGAGGTCAAAGAAAGACCAGGCGGGGAGCTGTGTTAGTGAGGGGGAGGATATGATGGTATTTTAATTAGTATGCTAATGTGTTACAGTGCGAGTGTTTTTTTTTAGTTCACACTGTTTCTATTAATCCTGATTTATTTGTGAAGATAATGGGCGAGATGATGAAGCGTGAAGTGAATGTTGACATGAAAGTTTGAACGTTTTAAACTCCTTTACTGCAAAGTGATTTATAAGACTTGAGAAATAAAAACATATTGAAATCAAGCAAGAAAAATGTTTTTTTTTTTTTTATTGCAGAGGGACATTCAAGCTAATTTTTTTGTACATCTAATTTAAATGTTGCAGCCTTTTTTTAAAGGAGAAAAACCTCCATCCTACTATGTTAAGTGTATTGATTTAAACATTCATAACAGCAGCCTGGTCTCACTCCCAGGGTGTCAAATACAGACTCCTAGATACCGACGCACGGGGCACCCTTAGGCGTCCGTATGAGACGCATCAGGCTTTCAACCAACTCCAGCATTAACCCATCGGCGTCACTTTTTAGACAGACAAGTAACGTAGTATAAAAAGTCCTCTAAGAGGGTGGTGGTTGAGTCAAACACACACTATGCTTTAAGACGTTTTGGTGCTGCGCAAAACCAAAAGTTGAGTGATTTGAGATTTGATCATCTCTGTGTTTGAGGGGCTGGACCGATGTGTTAAATTACAGTTGATTATCATCCGTCATGAGTTGGAGACCCGGTGTTATTATACAATATGGTCATACTCTCAACTGTTGTTGCAAAATAAATAAGGGTATTATGCATGACTCATAATGTTAGCAGTGTTTTCCTGTTACCCTAAGTAAGTTAGTCTTAATTATTCTTTCAATATGTGTTTTTTCATAATGCATTGAATTAGCCTGTTTAAAATCGATGATATACCAAATAACTAATCAATGCTGCTACTGTATTCTAACAGATAAAAGGAGTGATGAGACAGTACACACTTTATATTCATGGCTAGGACGTGTTGTAAGCAGACTGGACGGCATGCAGCATTTGATGAAATGCTCATTAAAACTTGTGAGCATCTCTGCCACTGAGTCACATGACGTTATGTCCGTAAATTGCATTACAAGGGTTCTTTAATTAGCCAAAAGGATGCAACCGCCAGGTTTTTTTTGCCTAAGTGGCAAAATCTGACGAGTAGGGATGAGGTCATGTCAAAAACAGGCTCCTGGACGCCTCCCTTTAGAGGTTTTCCAAATGTTTAGAGGTCCCGGTGTAGACCCAGAACATGCTGGAGGGATTATTTATCCTTGAAAACGACTCGGGTTCCACAGGAAGAGCTGGAAAACAAATGCTGGGGAGAGGAACGTCTGGAATACCCTGCAGAACCAGCTGCCCCCGGTTAAGAAGAAAAGAAAAAGGATAATGGATGCACAGCTTTTTCTCTCGGGATAAATATAGTTTTATCATATAGAAATTTGCCTTAAATTCAAGTCAATTGAAGTCCTATAATGGCATATCAATGAAGAGTTAAAAAGTGGAAAAAGTCAGGATGCAAACATTATTAACCAGTGAAAAGACCAGAGCTTGTAATTAAATGCAGCTAAGAAATATGTATCTCACAAATCAACAATTTATTTTATTAACAAACGAAATCAATTTTTTTTAATGTAAAAACTATAAATAAAACCATTAAAGAAATATATTTAATTTATAAATATAGTTTTGTGTGTTACAAGTTTTTCATAATATTATGTTTTAATTGTAGAAATCTGTCTTCCTCAGAATCTCTCTGTTGTTGAACAGTGGCTCTAATCCTCGGTCGTAAGAAAGAACCAACAGAAGAAAACCGATTAATAAAAAGGAAGGAAGAGACTGTAAGGGAGGAAAAAGGAATGAGAAAGCAGAGAATCAGTGACTCCCTCTCATGTCTCTGAGAGGCGGTAAACCATCACAGTCAGCTCAGATGAGACATGTTTTTATTCAGCAGGCAATGATTTTTTTTTTATTTATTTTTTTTACAACCCTGGTGATTAGAGCGCTGTGATGGTGTTGCTCATTAAATGCTGCTATGCTAATAAGGACGCGGCTGCATTCGTCTTAACAAACACTAATTACAGCTTCTCGTTAAGCTCTCAGCTCTCGTGACATTAAAATTCACAAAGACCTTTTGAAGCTCAGACCCCAGAACAGAGGAGAAGCCGAGCGCTGTCGTCTCCACCTAGAGACAGTTGGAGGAGGAGGACGGAACATCTTTAAAAACAACTTTGTGGGACGAACAAGACAATTTTTTTTGTTTTATTTTGGGGATTTTTGACCTAAATAATAAAAGTTCTAAAAAAAACCTGATTAGTCACTTCTGAAATGCTTCCAATCAACGAGGCGGCATTACAGTTTGTACTGTGTTGAACTTGTGTTTCTTTTTTAGGTCGTAAACTTTTTTTAACCCGACTTCTACTTCTGACGCACATGACATCACAACTAGGGTGAAATTCCTCACTCAGACTTTTTTTCGGGGGTCGTTGCAACCCAAATTCTCCTGCAACCAACATGCCCTCAAATCCAAAACATCTTCTCAAACATGCTCCCAAGAGCCAAAAAAACAATATTTCCCCGAAACACAAAATGTCCTCCTTACAAAGTCCTTATAAACCACAAGTCCTCGCAAGCAACATGTCCCGAAAAAACAACAAGTCCTTACGAACCATAAGTCCTCACAACCGAGGTGTCCTCAGTACAAACATGTCTTCACGCACAACGTCCAGGAAACCAACATGTCCTAAAAACCAAGCTGTCTTTGCAAACATGTCTTTACAAAATATCTGTCTTCACAGACAACATGTCCACAACTTGTTTTCCCAACTAACATGTCTTGTTTGCAACCAAAATGTTGTTACAACCAAATAGTCTCAAATACAAAAATAACCAAAAATAACCTCTCAACCAAAACACTTCTGTGTTGTGATAATGTGTAAATTACCGCACATGCTTATGTTCTCTAGCAATGAAATGTTCTTTTTAGTTCCCATCTGGATAAAAAAGAAAAAAAAGAAAAGAAATGCCTCAGCTGCACTTTTCTCCCTCTTTATCTCTCTTGACACACACACACCATTTTTCATAGAATATACAAGAGATCTTTTAACATCCCGTGAGCCTGATCGTGGGCTTGGATTCTTTATGTGGTCTGGATTCTGGCAGCTGTGAGGAGAAAAACCCTGACGGAGTAAAAACAGCCTGCATTAGTCTCATCATTACCTTTAAAGTAACACAGGGAATCCATTTAATCTGCCTGATAACTGATGGAGCAGCACAGCTCATACTTCATAGAAATACAGCAAAAAATTTAAAAGTTCTGCATTCAAACTTTTTCTCAGTAGGTCGTCTTATTTTGTTACTTTGGAGGAGTTATTGGGAGTTTTGCTACTTTGAGTTTGCAACACAAATTTGCATCCCAAATGTTAATCAAAATACAACTTTTACCAAAGTCATCCAAATGCCCCATGCATAACCAAAATATAATTGATATTGATTACAGATCTTTAGTAGCTCAATTGATACGTGTGTTTTATCGATCGTCTTTGATTTGAGAAAGGGACTGTCTGCATTTAACACATGAATGGCAGAGGAAGCTGGAACTAATTGATCATTTAAATCTTCCTGTTTGGCCACAAAGTTGGTCAGGATCTAACATTAAATTATGTTTTTCTACACAACAGACCAATGTGAAGGATTTTGTGGGTTCTATTAACAGATAGAAATACAATATTCATAACCATTTCATTAGTCATTAGTGTATTATCAACAGAAAATAAGAATTGTGTTTTCGTTAGCTTAGAACGAGCTCTTCATATCCTCATATGGATCTCTTTACAGAGTCCACTAAACTGAGCCAAAAACAGACAAACCAAACACTGGCTCTAGAGTAAATTCGGTCACGTTTTTATGTTTCCTTTAGGCCACCGTAGTTCTCCAACCCTCTTGTGAAACTGCGGTAATGAGAACGTCGGTTACAATCTGCAGCCACCGCTAGATACCACCGAATCCTACACACTGTCCCTTTAAGAAACAAGCTGTCCACCAGAATTACAAATATTTATTGTTCAGTGTGTTAGGTCTATTAAAATTAATATATTCAAGTACCAATGGACTAGACATCTGTAGACGCGCCTCCGAAATGGCTTCCAGCGTGCTTCCTGCAGAAACACTTGACCTTCTTCTTATTTATAAAGTTGTTTTATTTTCTGTTGTTATTCCATGCTGTCTGGCTGTGAACAGATTAATATTTCCCCGTCAGGACAAATCTTCACTTCATCATTTGTTCCTGTTAGCAGACTCCGCTTCCAGCTACTCATTTACACGCTCATTTATCTTTTTTTTTTTGTTCAGTGAATTATTATCAGCGATGGCTGCATTTATTATAAAACGGGGAGTTATGTTTCCTGGAAGCCATTTCTAGGGGAGTGGTTAGTTCCCGTTGATGAATGTTAGCTAATCGCAGGCGTCAGACGCAGTGTTCGCGATCATTTATCACATCTTTAAAGGACGTCCCTCCGGGAATATTAACCAGACCGCTGCCACCGCTTCACTCTTTAAGAAAGTCTTTAGTGATATTACAGCAGCTCTGTGTTGACATTCCAGGTGATGGAGAGAGATGACTCCAGGATAGAGGACGAGACAAAGTTCTCCAAATGATCTGGCTCAACAAATATATGATGTTGTACAGCCTTAGATATGAAATGAATAAGTTAAAGATAACACTGCTGTTGATGTTTTTTTTTATCTACTAGGTCTAAAAGGTCTCTAATTAATTCTGCATTTCGTCCACGTCTAAAGTCAAAGAGGGATATTTATGATAACAGTTGCAAATTGCCAACTGAGGTCACAGTTCATCTGATGTGGTGATGAAGTGCGGCTAAATAAGACCTGTTGTCGGGCTGTTCGAACACGTGTCGCACAAGTCTGGACCTCAATGGAGGAGCTGAACTTGAAGTATTGGTCGAAGAAAAGACGCCTTTGGAGCTGGAAATGCTCGTTTATCCCACCAGAGGAAGTCTTTGTGTGAGGAAATATAAGATAAAAATCCTGAAATAAAGATGTATATGTATAATGGCCCAATGAGAGAGTATTATTGGCTGCTTTAATCATATCAGCTGAGAGCTTCTATAAAGTAAGTTTATTATGCATCAATTCCCCTTCACTCAATGTTTCTGTTTCATGCTGCAGATTTCCAGCCTGGTCTCGTAAAAATTACATTCCCATAAAATGAACCTGCATAGTCAATTACATTCCGACGGAAACATATGTTTGAGGGATTATGATTGTTTTTAATGTATCACAAATACGTTTCTAAATCATAGTCGACGTAGGGACGTGGCTAGAGTGGACGGGTGGGTCAAACAAACAAAAGTAATAACATGGTGACTTGTTCTAGAGTTAAATAAAGTGACAAACATGATGCTTTCACCAAGTAGTTTTGTTTCAATTTACAACATTAAGCAGGTGATCAAAACTGCAATCTGGGAGTTTAGTGTTTAGTTTATGAGAACGTTATATTGTAGGAGACAAGGTTGGCTTTTATTAAATGCCAATTTGAGACAGAATGTCCTTGCTGGGATAAGGACAAACAATTCCACAGCTCAGTGCCTAAAAAAGTGCCACAATAAACATCCCCCAAAGTGTTTCTAACTGATCCATGAGGAGTTGTGGGAAAACATGCCTTCAGAGAGATGTGATGAACCATACAAACGTAAAGAAACGCAGCATATTATCTAAATATAAGATGATGTTTACTGTCTCACCCCCACACAGCGAGCTAATCCCTGAACATGCATGGTTGTCGGATTGTGGGTTTTTTGGAAAGTTACAAAAATGACAGGACGATTTGTTTCCCAACTCTGCCATCTGAAAGGTTTCAGACGCTGTCAGCAAACTACAGCCTCTTTGTCATTAGCAGCAGCATCGTTGCACAGGTGGTTCATTTCCCTTGTTATCAACCGGTTGAATGGACGTTACGGTGAACGGTTATCCCTCCTGACAGGTTGTGAAAGACTTTAAAGATCTGAATAGGAACAAAATACCTTTAAGTTTAAGCAACAAAACCGTTCATGGTTTTCATTAAAATGGTTTTGGGGTTTCCTGAAGCATCGTAAAATTGATGACAAAATAAAGACATAATACAAGATTTATCATGTACTTTTTCAAGCATTAAGTTGTGCAGAAAAAAGATTTACAAGATGATTTCTGAGGACTTGCTCACAGGTGGCAACCTCAAATTCTGCCAAGTGAAGCCAATGCTGAAGTTTCTTAAAACTTGAAATCTCTACTGACGAGCTGGGGGGCGATTCCTCTGGCTGCATAAAGAAGTCTGATTGTATAGAAGTCTATGACTTCTCTCTTGATTTATTCCCTCAGTAAACATGAGTTTATGGTCTCAATCTCTAGTTTCAAGTCTTCTTCAATACAGCATGATGTTCATTTAGTAAATTATGCTCCATTTAGAGTCAAACAGACCATAAAGCAGGGGATGCTTTAGGACGGGGCTACTGCGATTGACAGGTCGCTTCCGCTATATGGTAGCGATATGGTAAATATGGTAACTTCTGTTCATTGGTTCCAAAAGAAGGCGATGGCAAAACATGCTGAACTTGAAGCTTCATAACGGTCAACCACAAACCAATGTGTGACATCAGGACAACCAGGTCCAATTTTTGATATATTCATTCTATTCTTGTTCATATTAAAAACAGGGGAGAGCTACAGATTATGCCAAAAAGCAACCTAACAGAGTAACCCTAACCCAGAGTATTTAATTGAAAATGTACAGTGGATGTTTGAATTACTATTAGCTACAAAAATAGAGTTAATTCGTAAAGAAGTCATTGAATGAAGAAACATGAAACTGATTGATCAGTCCTGGAATATTTCAGATTTACCAAACTCTGCAGCAGCAGCTTCATCAATCTCTGATCTCTGAGGAGAAACTGTTCTGTGTTCTCCATTGCCTGTAAATGTACACCATGGTTACATCATAACTGCTGCTTCATCGACATCTGCACAACGATCAAACTCGAGTTTGAAGCTCCTGCTGTTGAAAGTTTTTATTGTCCCTAAATTTCCTGACAGTCAAACAGTTTTAGCAGCAAGTGACATTTTACCTTCCCTACATCTGTTAGCCACCAGACAAACAGAAATAAAAAGGATTTGGGTAATTAAGTGAAGCTTTCTTAATTAAACAAACTGCTATTAGCAAGCTGCTGAGGTTGTTTCAGAAGGCAGAATCCTGAACAGACTTCCTTTTTCAAGCACGGATCATCCTCTTTAAAACCTGTGAGCTACCTGTCCCGGCCCGGCCCGGCTCGGCTCTCTTTGTCAGCTCATGATTTGTGGGTCTCACAGGAGAGGAGCGGGAGGATCTCCTCTAGGTTAAAATCTGCAAACAATGAGTCTTCTGTGGGTGTGATGGATGGTGCACATCCGGGCCCATTTGTCTGTGCTTTACGCTCGCCGGTATCAATTGTTAAAGAAACTTTGCTTAACATGCAGTCCTGAATGTTGGCTGGTCACAGCGGAGCAGCGAGGAAGAAGAAGGAGGAGGAGGAGACAAAGGAAGAAGGGAGGTAAGATGGATGTTCGCTCGGATCGGGTGGATATTAACAAGGCTGGTTTCTCGTATTTTTTCTATTCAAGTCTTTAGAAAATACTGTTCTGTTACTGAACTCGTATTCACAGAGAAGTAAAAGAGTTCCACAAGGTAAGATAACAGTGGCAGGACTACACATCATAGTTGGATTCTGTCCATATTAACTCCCATCAATAACAAAGAAATCGGTCCAATCAAGTACGTTCAAACGGTTATTTGGTTTTTTTTTGCTGTAAATGCTCATTTAGTTCTTAATTTACTGGTGACGTGCTAAAGTTAAGAGTAAAGCTTTTAATAATGTTTGAAATGAAAATATGAAAACAATGTGACAGTGTGAATGGTTTTGCTCGTAGTGATGAACCTACAAAGAATGATCTGCTGAATCTGCAGCTCTTATCGACTTTACTTTACTGTTCTGGTTCACTCTCACAGCTCTCAAAGCCTCATTTTCAGAGAAAAAGCTGTAAGAAGCCAGTGCACTCGACCTGACAAACAGCGAACGGACAAAGTAAAAGACTAGCTGGTGAACATAGCCGAGCATTTTTCTGCTAAAGAGACAGATATTCCCTCAGGAGGTGGTGGAGACCAAAAACGGAGCTAAAAGAGAGATAACACTGGCTTGCATTCATCAGGTGACACAAACACTCCTAATGAATCATAAAGGTAGATATATAACTGATGGATGTCCAAATAAGCAACTGATGCTAACAAGATTAACATATTAGCTTTAAAACTGATATGTTAATCTTGTGTTCACAACTTGTGCCGTTATTAATGCGTACTTTTTTTTAAACTTTTTTTAATGTTTTGGCAAAACTTGAATATGGAGGAAATGATTAAATAGATCAAATATATAAAAATAGATATGGGACCACTTTACCAAACACTTTCATGGTCATGGTGTTACGCAAACACCTCGACCAAGTTAAAGAGCAACTTTACAACAAGCTGACCCGCATTTCACTGCCCTCTCTGGCCGAAAGTTTCAGGTCTTTTTCACCCGCCAGCAGTGATGTCACAGTGTACCGAGTACACGTCTACATCACTGCAGCAAGATGAGCCACTGGAGGTCAGCAAAAGCAACATTTTCTGTAACTCTTTACTCTCGTCTTTAAGGATGTAGCCAAGTATCCAAGATTATGTCGCCATTGTTTATCCCACCAGCAATTTAAAGCACTATTCGTCAGGCAAACATGGAGAGACCTTACATTAAAAAAAAAACAATACATGTTTTATAGTACATTGTAAGCTGCCAATGCTTGTTGCTCTGATCAAAATGTTTGTTTAAGATGTTTTTCTTTACCATATTTGATTAGAGTCTGAACACGGAATATGAACAGAGCCCAGGTGCCAGCTGCTTAAGATCAATAGATACAATTTGTGTCTTTGCTTTTTTTTTATTTATTTTTTTTAAACTTTCCGTTAGCTAACCTGCACAATGTGAGGTTTGACTCCTGTATTACATAACCATATTTAGCTGTATTAGGAATGATCTTGCATATGTTTGTTGTTCGTCCATCTGTCTGAAATGACAGAACTGCATTCAGTCGTTTGCTTTAACGACACATGCCTTGTTGTTTTTTAGCATGCTCTTCCATGTTTTGTCCCTTTAAAGAATCTTCACATCAGTTTGCCACCGGCAAAACAATTAAAAGTTTACTAAGAGAAAATTAAAACTTTTACTCTTAATTCAACCATACTTTTGGCTCAGAATTTGCATGAGGAATACAAAGCAGTGTATTTTTAGCATCTTTTGTACCCACTACAGTCAGCCAATCCATCGACTCCTTGCTGGACCAGCGGATGTGCTTCATGTCCAGCCACCGTCGGGCTAATTGGACCTCTAGAGGAATAATTAGGTGATACGATGAAAGCTACGGGACTTTTTGGCTTCACCAACAAAAGTCATTTTATTCCCTTTTGTGCTGCAGATCTTAGCGCTCTGCCGTCGCAGCAGGAGAACCGCCTGCACAGGGTAAGGCGGACCAACCACCATTAGTGTCAGCAAATTGCTCAAATCACTTTTTTTCCCATACAGAAATAGTTGAGGCTGAACATGTGCTGTTGCATTCACTACAAAAGGCAAATAGAAACAGTTTCAAGAGAAGGTTTCTTACTCAACCCTAACAAAAACAGACATTCCTTACGGGTTAGCTTCTCCAAGCTAACAAAACAAACAAAATGAAGTTAATTTAAAGTTATATATAGAGTTTCCAACAGTCCTCTAGTTGTTCTGACAACATGCTTCATATTTCCCATTCACCAACAAACTACTGCTAAACCTCTCCAAGATAATTATAAAAAAAAAATTGGGATAGCAGTTTTCTCTCCATGAATCCTGGCCAGTTAGCATAAACATTCACAAAAACAAAAAAACTATACTTCTTACAAGTACAATTTCAAAGCTATAAAATGCTTCTGAGCAGTTTAGAAGTCAGGTAAGCTAATGAGTCAGTTGGGCAGATAAAGCAGTTCATATTAGCAGTGGACAAAAGTTAGCTAACCCAAACCAAAAGGTTCAGTTTAGAAAAAGGTACGCTTACAGTTCATTTGAGAGTCAAACCAGAAGAACAGTTACGCTTATGAGCAAAAAGCTAAATCAAGCCTTAAATAAATGTGTTGGCACTACAGAAAAAAAGAAAAGATGCTAATTGAAAGTCGGCTAGAATCCTTTTTCATGGTGCTTTTTTAGCATCAATGCCTGTTTGGGCACGGACAGCAATTGTCTGATGACAGTAACGGGGCACGGTGAACCAAGGGCTCAAGTCAGACTGATGCTTGGTGCATAAAAAGCTTAGAAGGTCGTATCATTTTGTGGAACTAACAAGCGCGAAATTGCAATAGCTGAGGCCATGTATGGCCATGCATGCATTCACACACAACCTCACAAACACTCGATCTCCATGGCAAAATGCAAAAGGAACTCCCTGCTGAGACAAATGATGCCGCCTAAAAGTGTTTAAGAGTTATGGGAAGGGGCGGGGTCAATGTGAAGGGGGAGGAGCAAATGGTCACTAGGGAAAGTGGAATTCTGAAGGAGGACAAATGAAGCGTCCCAAAAAAAGTGTACTACAAATGGTTCGGCCATTGTATGTGAATCCATTAAGAAGTTATGCCTCTTTTTGTTTGAGGCAACTCTCACTGCCACACCCTCTTTTGCAAATTGGCGATCATAAACAAACACCTTCACACAATCACACAATTGACCTTCATGCCAAATTTCAGCGTCCGAGGTCGAAAACTTTGGCCGCCAAAGGGTGGGGAAATTTTGGTCGACCTACCGTCAGAGTGAGCTATAGAGCTGCTGGTAGCAGTTTAAAAGTATACAAATAAGTTCACAAGGAATTAATTGTAATGTCCAAAATAGTAGTTCCACTTTTGGAGGCAACATAGTCCAACAGAAATATATATATTTTTATATATAAAATGTCCTCCCAAAGCCCTGGAATCATTTAAAAGATTACAATGACAGTACCAATAACTGAACATCCTCTCTCGGGTTCCCATCTCTAGTTAAAACGGTTAGCTCTGTCAGCGCTGTTGCCATTGTTAGCGCTGTTAGGACAGTTAGCTTCTAGCTAACCGTCAGACATATCCATGTCCAGAGCCATGCATGCAGGCCAGCTGTATGGGTTGTGGGCCAATCATACTTGGCATTAAATCGAGGTAGGCTTGCACTGATTGGACAGAGAATGGATTGAGAGTAAATATCGTTTGACTAGAAAAGTTTCGATACTATTTGGTACCGTTTTGGTTGGTATCTTAAAAAAGTATTGATAAAAGATACCCATCCCTATAGTCTTCCATTCAAATTGCAATAATATCACTCAGGAAATACAATGCATTGTAAAACCAGCCCAATTGATAAAACTCACCAGATGTAGATCTGGAAGGACGTAGTCCAGCCTAGATTTGATCTCCAGTCTTCTGCTCAGTTATTTTGGTCCTCAAATCTCACAGAATTCCTCTTTTTCTTCTTTTGGACGAGGATCCAGCCCAAAAAACACCTGAACGCCCTTCCCTTCTCCATTTCAGCCAGCCAGGACTCAACAAAACTCCTCTGTCTACCTCCAAAAGAATGTTTCCTTCTCCCCACCCCAAACAATTCTCTTCCTCACACCTGTGATCCTGGAGCAGGTGACTCGACCAGTGTCAGCATAGGTGAAAAGCAATGGTGGGATGTAACTAGCATTTACTCAAGAACTTTGAGTACAATGTTGAGGTACTTTCTTGAGTATTTTCTTCTCATTCCACTCTTTACTCCACTACATCAGAAGGAAATTGTTATTCTTACTCTCTTGTATTTATCTGACAGCTTTAGTTACTTTACAAATCAAGATTTTTGCACACAAAACATAAAGTATTCAAGTACAGCTGAAATGGTTAGTCAATTAATCAAACATTCTTTGGAATATAAGGTTTAAGTAATATTTTAGTGCAAAAGCATTTCATGGTTCCATCTTATAATTTGGGACTTTTTGAGTTTATTATAGTGCAGCTGTAGACAGAAAAAAGGGGAATTAAATGAACTATCTTCATAATTTAAAACTATTAGTATAAATGTTGAGATTTGGACTGTTGAATTGACTCAATAAATATTATAAAGGTGTCACTTGGGCTCTGCTTAATTAATAATTTCTCAAAATTTCCACTACTTTTACAAACCAAACAATCAATAGATTTTTGGATATCATATTCAGCAGATTAATTAATAATGAAAATAATCTTTATTTGATAGTTAAAAATGAGCTCCAATCATAAGTTATAATAAGTAAAATAACAGTAAAATCCTGCTTTTATCAAAATGCATGAGTAATAATAATATATTTGTATAATAAATGCATGAGTAATAATAATATATTTGTATAATAAATGCATGAGTAATAATAATATATTTGTATAATAAATGCATGAGTAATAAATAATATATTTGTATAATAAATGCATGAGTGATAATAATATATGTATGTAATAAAGAATATCAGTCACAGGGGACATTTTTCTACTTTTATTACTTCAGGTGCATTTTTCTGATTATACTTTTATAGTTTTCTTGAGTATCACTTTCAATGTACTTTAACTTGTATCAGGGTATTTTCACAGTAATACTTACTTCACCTCTAATTCATGCTGTCAGTTTATCTTCGACAGCTGAACTATTTGAATCTGTTTCCAATTTTTAATAACTTGTGTGTCTGTGAAAGCAGATTTATATTGTGCTGCAGATTCGACTGCCTGTGGTGTTAATACAGTATGTATCTATATATGTGTGTGTGTGTGACGGGCCCCGCTTATGATCTACTAATGACAAATGGATGGAACGAGCCGGAGGAGCCCTCGATGGGGAGCCAGCCGTGTGAAGTCAAGTGCAAAATTGATATTTGAGGACAGCTGATGCATTGTGGGAGCCAGGTCTGCTCAGTGTCATTGGCCCGGTGTCACGGCGATGCTACACTGACTCTGTCTCTATCACGGCTCCATCCAGAGAGCAAAGTGTCTTTAGAAAATACTCCCACAGCTGCAGGGCGGATGTCCGCAGCGCGGCGGAGAGTTTAGACTGGTGTAAAAATGACTCTGAATCACCGAAGCGACTCAAATTAACGTTTGCATATAGATGACCTGGAAAACCGGTGTCACAGAGGCCTCTCACCCAGAAGATTGAGATTGAAGTAAGCCAACATGAAGATGAAGTTACAGATGTAAAACTGCAGGATTTTATTTTGAAAATAGAAGTGTTCTGCTCTACAACAAGATTAGAAACATATTAACAGTTTTTATTATCATTTAAAGATCATTTTCTGTATAATCTGCTTGTTTTTGTGTTTTTTTAAGCTTTTTAATCAGATGACAATAATTGTGACGTCTGCTGAATCATTTTACAAACATTATGCAACAACTTTTGGGCCATTTTAGGTTCCCAAATAATTCAGCAACTAATTTACAAATGTGTCACTTTCAGTGGATTAAAATGACTAACTATGTCATAATATTGACTTCAATTCAATTAAATTACACTAAATTGTCATAATACTTGTGCACAAAGCATGATTTTAATAAAGATTTAACCTGCTAAAAATGCAATTAAACAATGATTGGCTGTATATCGTTTTTTGGTTTCGATCTAAGTAGACGGATAACTATAAACAGTAAAACATATAAAATATAAATTACTTATAAAACACTATTTAATTTCCATTGGACGCCAGAAACCATGTTATGTTTCACCCAAAAGATCACGTAACATATTTCTTTCTGTTATTAAAACAAAAGTGGTCACACATTCTTTAAACATTTGTCATAATTATCTTGACGTAATAAGTCGTAAAATATGAGCGACAGTAATGTTCTATATGACAACATAAAATGCTATCTTTTGTTTCATCCATCTCTTTCAGTCCGCAGTGGGAGTACATCTTTGCATGTATAAATAACAATAAGTAACCGTAAAGTGTTTCTCCTCTGAACTGAACGATGGCACTAAATTAAACCTTGTTTTGTTGTTTTCTTCCAGCTGATAGAATAAGAACGCGTTCGCCGTCTGGATCCTTCGTGTTTCCTGCGACACTGAACGATGAAACACAAAACGTTTCATTCATCGCGGTAACACAGGACCTTCCGTTCTGTGTGGATTTAAAGCAGGAACCTGCGGCGCCGGACGCTTTCCTCTCGGGACCAAAACAACAACCAGCAGCCTCCCTCGGGCGGCCATGATGGATGGCGTCGGAGAGCAACGGGACACGTCTCCCAGGAGGCCGAGCGTCTCTCTCTGCAGGTTAAACAGCACTCAATACAGAGCTGCTCCACGGACATCATTTCTGACGGTTTAGAGTAAAGTCTGTTTGGACAATATCAATAAACACAGAAACACGGTGTTAAAAAACAAGATATTTAAGAAGTAATGATAATAACCTCAATGCATCAAATGACTGAAAAAGGTCAAAAGGTCATTCAAATTTAATTTCCTGCATTCTGGGGATTTTTTATGAACCAATTCATGATTGAAATGTCTTTATTAATGTAAAGAAAAACACAAAATATAATGAAATATAATGCAGGAAGTTTCTCAGTCATCCTTTAGCGCTTGTAAATGTTAATGCCATCCCTCCATCCTCTTTTTGTGTGTTTTCTTTTGGGGAAGTAACCTCTTTAAATGTGGCTCATACATTCACCTCAATGATACATTTAATTCATTTGAATTCATTCATAAACCCCTATACGCTTATAGCTCACATGTTACGCCCATGTTCAAAACTCTCTGCAATGATGAGAAAAAGTTGTAATATTACGAGAAGAAAGTCATGTTTGTATTTCATGTATTTCAAGCAAATAAATGGAATTTACCTGGCAGACGAACTCACTTGGCATGCTAACGTTGTCTTTGTTAGCATGTTAGCGTGCTGGTGTTAGCATTTAGCTCAAACAGAGCGGCTTGCACGACTTTTGGACTCTTTAACTTGTTTATTTGTATCAATCCATTTTGTCTTTTTGGTAGTTGCTTCATACGTTGAACTACATTTGTTGTAAAAGTTATTTAAAAAAAACTGTTGAACGGTTGAAAAAAAGACTTTTCCACGTAAAAAATTGAGAAATAACTAAAGAATTAAATGCACAATATACTAAAAAATATGTAGAAATATGTAGAAATATTAGATCAGTTCTTATATTTATATATAAATAAATAAATCATCCACCACGCTGCAGTTTGGTTTCACTCCATCATTCCTTGACTGTGATTGGACGAGCAGCAGCTCACCCACACGTTATTTATTGATGTGATTTTATTTCCATACGTGATGTGACATCAGTTCACATCACCGTACGGTCCGATGAAGGAAACATATTTCCCCTTTTAGTGACGGACGGACTGAACCGGCTCCTCGCTGGCCGGCTGTGAAGACCAGCAGTCAATCATTTATGTTTGCTTCAGGTCCATTAGCACATTTTCACTGAAAGAGAGGAAGGAAACAGCTGTTCAGGGACGGAAACATCACAGATCTAAATGTTTAGGCTCTTCCTTTCATTTCTTGCTTTATCTAACATCTTCCTTCCTTTCCTTTCTTTCCTTTTTCCCTTCTTAGCATTATTTTCTTCATTTCCTCTTTCCTTACTTTTCTTGAAGCCAATCCTTTCTTTCCTTCCTCTCTTCCATTCCTTTTATTTCTTAATTGATTTAATTTCTTCCCTTTTACCATTAATTGCAATCTTTTATTCCTCCTTTCCTCCTTTTTACATCATTTCATGTCTGTATTCTTTTAATTTCTTCACTTCTTTCCGTTGTTTGCGGCTTTCCGTTGTTTGCTGTCATTTATTCCTGACTTCATTCCCTCCTTTCTTCATCTTCCTTCCTTCCTTCCTTCCTTATACCCTTCTTATACTCCCTCCTTTCCTTACTTGCTTCTTTTAGTTCTTGCTTTCATTTCCCTCTTCCATTCCCATGCCCTCCTTTATTTCTTCCTATCATTTCTTCCCTTCTTTCTGTTCTTTGCACTTCTGTCTTCCTGCCTTCCTTTCCTCCATTCTCTCTTCCCTTCCTTTCCTTTCAGTAATTCCTTCCTCCTTATTTCCTCCATTATTGATATCATTTATTGTTTTCCTTTTTCTACCTTTCTGTATTTTCTTCTTTACTCCTTTCTCACTTTAATTAATTTCCTCACTCTTTCCATTTGTTATTTTCTTTCCTTCCTTCTCTCATTCCTTCATTTTCATTTGCTCCATTATTGCTTTTACTTCTTCCATTCCTTTTATTTATTTTCTGTCTTCCTTCATGGTATTTCTTCCTCCCTTCATTTTAGTCCTTACTTTCCATTCTTGTTATCATTCATTTCCTCCCTTTCCCTTGACATATTCTTTCCTTCCTTCCTCTCTTCTATTCCTTGCCCTCTCTCCTTTTTATTTAACTTAATTTTCACTTTTATTTGACACTTTTTCCATTTGTTGCATTCCTTTCTTCTTCCATTTCTTCTTTTCTTCCTTCTTTGCATTCATTTATCCCTCCTTCACTTCCTTCCCTTCCATTTTTTGCATTGCCTCCTTCCCTTCCTCTCTTCCATTTTATTCTCCTTCCTTCCTTTCCTCCTCCATGGCCCCTCTGTCTTTTCTTCCACACTTTCCTCCGTCTCCACATTATTCTTTTCCCTCTCAGATATAAAATCAGGTTTAGTTTGATTCTGTTTTGAGTGATTCATTGTCGTGAAGTCATTCATTTGCGACGAAGAAGAAGAGAGGTAAATCTCCTCAGTGCTGAAACTCTCACTGTGTTGGTTTCCCGTGTGACGAGTCGTTGTCAGACATGAAAATAAAAGATGCATTCATTCATTATATATTTATAGCAGTTATAGAGAATACATGTTTCATGGAAACGGGAGAAATTCAATTACAACGATCTGAAATGGTCTTGTGTTTAGATTACCCATCCATTCAGTTCATTAAATATTTAGTCAACGCTCCGATCTGCATGCAGCTTTTTGTTAAAGACATTTAGTGGAATTCTTTTTTTTTCAAAAAACGGTTTGAACAGATTCTTGCATCAGAGGACCAACTACCAGGATCCTATTGACCCAGAGCAGCATCTGAACTGTTGTATAGCTTAAGCTACCGTAAGACATTTTATTGAGTTTCCTTTTAGAGAAATGCTCGGAGTGAATTCGAGTTCCCTCTGGTTAAGCTTTGTGTATATGTGTAGGGCTTTTATTGTGAAAGGTAGGAACATAATGAGTCTGCCTTTGTCAAGGTTGAAAGGAGTAATACATTTTGATGTTTTGGATCAGACTATTTTCGAAATATGTCCTTTTCACACAACGTGATTGGTTGATGCCATTATTTGCGGTACGAAAGTAAAAAAAATCAACATTGCTCCTAAAGAATTAAGCCGCTTTTTTTATTTGCTTCCTGTGTAAATTGTGTATTGACATGAAAGCTAATTGCCTGAAAACAAAACCGTCCCCGGTGTGAAAAGGCCTTTAATTAGTGAGTTTTACAGGTGCAGCTAGGTGGAACTTGTAAACTTCAGACAGAGCGAGGCTAGCTGTTTCCATTTGTTTCCAGTCTTTATGCTAAGCTAAGCTAACCGTCCGCAGTCTTAAGCTTCATATTTACCGTGTATCGGTTTTCTCATCTACCTCTCAGCCCGAAAGTATATATGTGAATGTCCTAAAGTGTCAAACAGTTCCTTTGAAATTATAAGAAAATGTTTAGTTTAAAAAACTTTTCAGTAAATGTTATATGAATATCAAAAACATAAAAAGTATACGTCTGCAAATTCCCCAAAAAATGTTCACAGCAAATTGTTGAAATTTGTGTTTTAGACACATTTCCCCCAAGATTCAGCAGGACAGATTCAATATCTTTACAAACTTTGAAAGATCATCTTTACCAGAGTTCACGTTGCTTCTTTGTCCTGTTTGATTTAGTCTCTCAGCTTGAATTCCTTTTCACTGTTACTCAATAAAAAGACTCTGCAGCAGCTCAACCTTCAGTTGTGACGTCGTCAGAGTCCTTCAGAGTTGAAGAGAGAATCTGAATGACACCTGAGGAGATAACTGGAGCTCATCCAGCAGCAGTAGAATGAATCACAGCCTGTTCACGCAGTCACATCTGAGAGGAGGAAAACATTCCAGCTGTTACTATTTTGTGGTGTTTATCACCGCAGGGCGCCGTTATAAACTCTTCCTCAAACCGATCGCAGGAAGAACATCTGCGTTTTAAAAAATCCGGTGATATCGAAGAAGGTTTAATTAAGAAAAAGGGAGACATTCAAGATTTTACGATGATAAATGTTTCTGGGATGTAATTCAGCATGTGGAGGCAAAAACTGAGGCGGCACGGAGAACTCCGGGGAGACGAGTGTAGGCTTCATCTGCGGCCTGCTGGGAGTCCTTCGGGCGACTCGCCGCTTGCGTACCTGTCCGCAAGGTGTCATGGCGGCGTGCTGGGACCGACGCCAGTCCTCAGACGCCTCATCTAACCTTCAACAAACAGCTCTGACCCCGACATTAATCATCTGCAGCCGGCGTCGTCTCTGCGCTCCCCCGACGCGTCTCAGAGGGACCGCCGCGTTGTCCCCGTCTCACCATCGAAACCTGTCGTACCTCCACCTCCTGCTCCTCCCCTGGATGGAGCTCGCCTCGTTTGCCCGTTAACGTCGACCTTCCTCGCCCTTCAGGACTCCTTGATGTCCCCCTGTCCTTGAGACCTCACCCGTCCTGTCTCTTTAAGGTTGTCACATGACCAGTTTCCTTTAAACGGACCTGATGATGTCACAGACTGTTGTGTTTAGGTTTTATTGAAAACTTTTTGTTTTCCTCGTGTTAGAGGTTAAATGATGAATGAAAACAAAACTCTTTGAACTCTGATTGGTTGGCTCTTGTCCTATTAGAGTCATTTTTAAGTTTTGTTCCTTAAAGGTACTTTACTTGATGCAGATTGAGTTTCTTCTCAGAGTGACAGTTTTTCATCCCCTTCCTGTGCAGGTAAAACCACGTATCTCCAGATGTGTTGATGTTGAATGTTTGTGATGAACTGAAGGATGAAGTGTTTCCTTTATGTGTTGAGAAAATCCTCCTACTTCTTCAGATAAATAAACTCTTTAAAAAGCCTCTTGGATCAGCTGGAAAATGCATCGTCACAAAGCTGAAAACAGACTGTTTGTTCTTTTTAGAGATACGAGGTTCTCACAGGACAGAGACGCTACAAACATGATGATCTTATAGAACATGATGATCTTATAGAACATGATGATCTTATAGAACATGATGATCTTATAGAACATGATGATCTTATAGAACATGATGATCTTATAGAACATGATGATCTTATAGAATATGATGCATTGATGTAGATCAAACTAGACAACCGGATATGAAAGAGTTTAAATGTAATGTACACATTAATGCAGCAGGAATATTAATCCAGAAAAATCAGATATAAAAGTTAAACACTTACATTTTACTGAACTATGAATACTAATAATTCAGACTTTTACTTACGTAAGGTTTTGAATGCAGCACTTACATGCATGTGGAGTATTTTCAAAGTGTTGTGTACTCTTACTTAAAGGGTAACTTATTACGTATTTTTCAACCTGTCTGAGTGACTAATAGGAATTTTTGAATTGTCTCAGGATTGAAGGAGAACTCTAAACGGGCTGCAATGACATCGCTGAAGTCAACTCCTCACCATCAATGTATGTCCACTCAAAATGTTTGTTTTTACCACTGACAATTACTTAAGTGTTATTTGAAAGATTTCCAATGTCATTTAGATGATTTCAACAATGTGGATGAGATGCGAAAGATTCAGAACAAGACTTCTCAGAGCGAGACACACAATAACAAAAAACAGATTAAGAGAAAATAAAGATAAAGGTTTAATTTTCCTCAGTAGGGTTCTTATTATAATGTAGTTTGACTAATAACAACAATCTAAGCCAGTCAGTGGCAACAACCAGCACTTTTAATGGTCGTGCATTGATTGTGAAGCGTTGCCCGGTGAGAATATTTCTTTTTTTTTGCGGGTGCTGAAGGAGAAGGCTGCAGATCAGGTCTGATCAAGATCTGGTCAAGTATTGGACCAGTTTTAAAATGATTGTCTACCTTAGTCACTTAGACAGAAAATTACGAGAAAACAGGGTCCGCATTAAAAAGAAGTAACCCTTTAAGTAAAGGATCTGAATATTTTTTCCACCACTGACAAACAACACACACAAGAAGAAAGAAAGTGTGAGCGTGTTTCCACATATTCTGGAGCTCAATGAGCAGAACATCCATCAAATAGTTTATCTTCATATGAGATGAAACTGCAGTCAGAAGACTCCTCACTCCAATCCTCTCTGGTAATATAAACCAGGTTTTTCCCTCTGGAAGTCTCCGTGACCTTCCATCCTGCATGTCGGATAGTAACCCCCCCTTCCCCCCACCTGGTGATGGAGGTACGGGTGCAGTGGAGGTGCAGTAACAGGATTACAGCAGGACGTCTTTTGTTGTGAACCTGGCTGCTTGTTCCAGAACGCCGGAGACCAAAACAGATTGATTCACAAGCCGAGTGGAGACTCCTGAATGTCACCTTCCTCTCTGCTCCACCGGCCGTCAGAGACGCTGAGGGGAAGAATTTCACATTTTATAAGTGTTAACGTTGAGGTTTGGACAAAACAAACATTGTGAAGGAGTCACTTTGGGCCCCAACCCAACAATCAATTGAATAATGGAGAAAATAATCAGCAGATTCATTATTTTAATGAAAATGAAAAATGAACTACAACAATAAAATCCTACTTTTAATAATAATGTGATTATAGAATATATAAAGCTATGAGAACTTTTACTTGTATTACTATATTCCTTCACTTATATTTAAAATGCAGGACTTTGACCTGTAACAGAAGAGTATTTTAAGTGTGCTATTAGTACTTTTTCTTCATGCTAAGACTTAAATACTTGGTCTTGTTTTATCATAACTTTTAAAATTTGAATTTCTTACAGCAGCACAAAGCAGCCGCTGTTAGAGTCACTGCTTCTACAGGAGAAGCATTTAGATTTGAGATGTCTCAAGGATGTCCGAAGGAAGTCCTACGAATCAGGACCTTGAATCTTGTACTAAACCTTTTGTCTTTCTTTCTTTCTTCATTCCACATTCAGGTCAGCTCAGACTTTGGCCGCCTTCTCCGGTTAAACTGATAAACAGATCGTATCAGCCGTTGTTAATTAACGCTAATTCTGTGAGTAAGTTCACTTGTTCAGTTCAGGTTTGAAACTACAGTCATGAATAAAATACGTTTTAACATGAGAATATATTCTATATGAAAGGAAACTTTATTATAAATATTTATATATCCTGTATATGTATCATATATCAAACTACCGTGTGTGTGAAAATATGAACATTTACTTGCATCACATCCTGCAAACATGAAGCGGCTGAGCTTAAATTATTCAACTGAAAACCCACCGACATACACACAAACACACACTCACACAATATACACACACAGCCACACACACTATATATGTAATGTGTGTCGTATGAAGTGGAAAATGGCAATCCTATGCATGCGTGTGTGTGTGTGTGTGTGTGTGTGTGTGTGTGGGTGTGTGTGTCTTCGATCATGCTAATGTTACATGTAGGATGAGAGTTTTAGGAGGAAACTGCTGCATTTTTCATGTCTCCTGCATCCATTACAGCTCTATATGTTTTACAAAACTGTCATCACAGACATGTCTTACTCTTTTTAAACAATCATGTCTTGCAGAGAGAAAAATGGAATTAATAAATGAATCTAGAGGGAAAGGTGAAGAGAGACAAGACAGACTTCAGGTTGGACGACGCAAAGCGTGCAACGCATCCTCACACAACAGTTTGCATGATATCTGACAAAAGAACGTTCTAACAAAATGTCAGTTTTCCTACGAAGGTCCAGCAACGTGTGTTGGTTTCTGCTCGTTACGTGCATTCAGTCTTTGCAAAATTAACGTTTATCTTCACAGGAAAAAAAGCTACTTAAGGCTACAAAAGTACTTAGTTAGGGATTAGGAAAAGATCATGAAATACTTTCTTAATTATGGTCATAGACTGTATATAACAAGTCGACGTAGTTATTGTGACGTCACCCATGGTTTGTGGACTGTTTTGATTTTGAGGCCTTGAGTTTTCCATATTTACAATGAGGAGGAGTGACGAGAAGATGCCGTATATGTCTCTGGTTAGCGGCAGTCGATCACAAGAGCTCTGCCCTAAAGCATCCCCTGCTTTATGGTCTGTTTGACTCTAAATGGAGCATCATTTACTAAATGAACATCATGCTGTATTGAAGAAGACTTGAAACTAGAGATTGAGACCATAAACTCATGTTTACAATGTTTACTGAGGGAATAAATCAAGAGAGAAGTAGAGTCATTTTCTCATAGACTTCTATACAACCAGAGGAGTCGCCCCCTGGTGGACAGGAGAGAGAATGCAGCTTTAAAACATGAAGGGATATGAATATGTATATGACATTTACATTTGAAAAGAAGTCCGCCTGCTGAACATTTCAAGGTAAAGATTCATCAGGATAGAATTCATCAGCAGCTCATCGATTTCAAAAACAGAGAGAGTCGTTTGTGAACAAACTGCTGAACTCAGAGAAGAAATAAAAGATTAACTTTTTCACGCTGATGATGGATGAACCTGTATTTGGCATTATATTGTTTATATTTTCAATTAGCATTATTTGCTTATTTTTGGATATATACATTTGCATTCTCTTTATTGCAACAACTTCTCAAAAATGTCACTTAGCATGAATAAACTTTCATCTTATCTCTGTAGATTCATGTTTGTTTTCTGGCAGATGCTGCAACAAATGTGGATATTTTTTTTCTCTTAAGATGGAGCTAAGTTCACATTTCCCTTCGTCTTTAGGCCATTTTCAGGCTGGAAGAATGTTTGTCCAGAGATGTATGTGAATTTCTCTGCAGACCTACACAGAGAAAGGTGTTGTGGGTAGTTTTCATGGTCTCAAAGAGCCAACATGCACGCCTCACAAATTTGAACTGTGCAAGTAAAATAAAGAAATCAGTCATGCAAACTCCCTCAAAAAAGCAGCCTGGAGGTGTTTTGTTCCAGCAATCTGTTGTCAAGTTTATACCTTGGGAAAAATGGTTCAGTTGTACTTTTTGGGTTGCCAAGAAAAACAAATCTTTTATATACCCATTGAGAACACCTTATAGAGAAAATAAAAGGCAACTTTCTTAAGATAACAAGAAAATTTACTCGTTATCTTGAAATAAGGAGTTTAAAATATAATTTCACGGCCAATCTTGATTTTTGTGGTACCTAAGAAATATCAATGACAAATGTAAAGGTCCTGTCAATAATAATAATAATAATAATAATAATAACTTTATTTATATAGCACCTTTTAAAAACAAGGTTTACAAAGTGCTTTGACAGACCAGCCAGCAAGACAGTGCTGTCAAGCCCTTAACCACAGCAGTGCTCTGAGTTATCGACAGCAGGTTTACTCTTTCTATGTTACCACCTAAACTGAGGCTGAGGGGTTATATGTTTTGAAGGTATTTAGTTAGAAATTTAAGCTGTGGACAATTTTTTATTTTACAACAGCGTATTAGGATTGGTAAATGATAAATGGACTTGTACTTTTCTAGTTTTCTGGATAATATTCTGAATTCCTGAGAAAAACGGATTATTCTCTGAGATTATAAAGTAATAAATCCCCAAGAAAAAAAACCCTCTTTTGAACATGGCGATATCCTTGCATCTGTCCATTGTGTTTTATTCTGAATAGGCACGATTCACTACCCTGTCCCTCCAGATGGTTTGTTACACAGAACCATCTAAGAAGCCGTCAATGGGAACTGGAATAGGGCATGCTCCTTTAAATAAATACCTGGCAGGTGATTTGATGAACCATCTGTGAATCAAACTTTTACCAAAGCAAGTCGGGAGAATCCATTTAGAGAAAATGTTCAGTTTTGTTCTTTGCTCTTCTTTCGATGAAGTAATACTTGCCAGTTCTGATATAACTGATGCTATTGCAGCTACGCCAACGTCTTTGGGAGCCGCTATTGTTGTTTAGAACAGTCGCCTCTCCATGTCGACTCACTCACACACACACAAACACACACTTAAGACGCACTTGTAGCTGCCAGTAGCTCCTCATAGGATGCTGATCGGTCGATGCTCTGGCTTGCCTGACAGAAACGCATTACTTGAAGCCTGACAAGATGGATTTCAGTGTAAAATGTGATCCCGCAAACCTCGTGGGATCTCGTGACATTGCGTGAATCCAGCTGCCGTGCAAGGTAACCAATTCACAGTAATGTCTCTTCAAAGTTTGCATGCTAATGATATTATGGTGATTCTGGGATAAAAACATGAGTATTTCTTTATTGCTAAATCAAATAGCAAAGCATTGATTAAAGTATTGAGTAATTGGATGAGGTCGAGGTTGATCCAAGCTTGAAAAGTGAAGCGATCTGTGTTCTTGCCAAATAACCCCACTATTTTTCTGTGCTTTGATTCTTTTTAGTTTGTGACTTTTTTTTGCAAACTTACAAACTTACAAAGTTTGTCTCCTGGCTTTGTTATTTTTCATTTATTTAAAAAAATATATATACAATTTATACTTAGGGCAATGTGAATGTATGAACCAAATGTCATAACATCCATCCAACAGTTGTTGATATATATTCTCTAAAAACACTCAAACCACCATGAACCACATGGTTTTACAAGAAGAAAAAGTCAGCGATGACCAAATTCATAAGGCTTCATTCTCTGGGAAACATGAATATCTGTACAAAATTCATGTTTTCAATTACAATCCATCCAAAAGTTGTTGAGATAATTCAGTCTGGACCAAAAGGGTGGAGCAGCTCTCATCCATCCAGATTTTCAGATTAAGAGTCTTCACTTTGTTTTTCTCTGACAGAGCTGAGCTGAGTTCCCACACTGAGGAACACTGCAGGACTACAAATGTGAGGACACACACACACACACACACACACACACACACACACACACACACACACACACACACACACACACACACACACACACACACACACACACAAACAAACTCTAACAACACGGGTCACATTTTAATGGCATCGTGTCAGTGGGGCTGTCGGGGTTTAATAGAGCTCTGCTGTGCGTTGCCAGGTCTGGTTTAACATTCACAGAGTTTACATCAGGACTGCGAGGCTCCAGATGAAAAACAACTCTAATGTGTTTGTGAAATCTCGTTCCATAAAACTCAAAGTGTAAAGTGACAGCACAGAACAATCTTTATTCATTACAGCGCACACTCAAGGGGAAAGGAGGATTCTGGGTCATTACAACTTGGTGTTTTATTGGCGTTTCATTATTTCTATAAATCATAATAACAGCAAACTAAAAGTGGTTACATCATAATTATCAGGTATAAAAAAATGGCCATATAATTTGCCTTCAGGGGTGAAAGAAATCCCAGCAAATGTTGGGATTTCTTTTGGCGTTGATCTAAATTTCTTTTGACGGAGGAAGATAATGTAAAAAAAACCAACAAATTAAAATACAGAACATCTTGTAATTGGACTACACCGGCCAGGCCGGCACCTCAAAGTGAGGGGGCCATTGCTCGGACCACACCAAGCTTCAAACTCATTTTGATCTGAACGACACATCTCTACAGTTTTGTGACTGCATGTTACACGGTTGTGACTCCATCACAGTGACAAAATCTGTCCACAGAAATATAAACACCTGGCAAAGTACTCAAAACCGCCTCTGTGGTATCTCCTGATACAGTCGCACAGAAGTCAGAACGCGATGACGTTGCTAAAAAACGGGTCGAAAAAGTTATTATCATTTCATCTGCTGAGCATTTCTATAGTTCAACACACACACACACACACACACACACACACACACACACACACACACACACACACACACACACACACACACACACACACACACACACACACACACACACACACAGCGTGCATAGGTGTAATAGAAAGTGTTAATGGATTCAGGCAGTTAGTGATGTCAAATGGAGCCTGACGACTGGCTGACATCAGCTCAACTCCCTGCAGCCATGATGACGGGTGGGGGTAGTGTTGCTCTTACATTTCATCATATTGTGATTAACACCATATAACAGACCTAATGCAAGAACATTTTGGTTTGTTTTACTTTTTAGTTTGCCACTTCAGATTCAGCAAACGCCCCTAACTACAGATAACCGCAAACATGACTTCAATGATGCTTTCATGGGAATTGGGCTGAGCTTCCTGCCCTATATGTTCTATATTTAAGTACAGCTTTTGGAGATTCATAAACTTAAGTCTATAGTTTTTAACAGCGTCGGCAGCAGAATTAAGGGACCTGCTAAAGCCGAAGAATGGAGACAAATACCGAGTGCTGTTAATGCTGTGCTGTAAATCACCTGAGGGCCAAACTCGGGACGGAGGTCCAATAATTTAAGATGTTCGTAACTTTTTTTTACATAGAATTTGATTTATTGACTGCTGTCGGGATGTACGATGATTTTCAACAAATCTAACAATAACATTTGTTTCTAAAATACCTTACCCACTCTAGCTTAAAGTCAATTTGCCTCATTCAAGAACCACTCATATGAACAGATTTGTATCACTCCTCACAGTGATATGTCCTTAATTAATGCGTTAAACAACTAATTAATTTAGTGGATCAACTGTGAGTGGATCAACTTACAGTTAAATCAACTAATTCTTAGTTGTCCCTTGATGGTTTCTGAAAGAAAAAGACACATGGCTCACTCAAATTGTTGATCCTCCAAACACAACAACGTAACGCAACAACGTAACGCAACAACGTAACGCAACAACGTAACGCAACAACGTATACAACACGCAACAACGTAACGCAACAACGTAACGCAACAACGTAACGCAACAACGTAACGCAACCACGTAACGCAACCACGTAACGCAACAACGTAACGCAACAACGTAACGCAACAAACAACGCAACAACAACAACGCAACAACGTAACGCAACAACGTAACGCAACAACGTAACGCAACAACGTAACGCAACAACGTAACGCAACAACGTAACGCAACAACGTAACGTTACAATTCAACATAGAGCTATACTGTGTAACCTCCTCCAACCGAATGCAAAAATGTTGACATTCAATGTATCTGTGGTTTCCAGAAACGTACAATACCAGCATTTTTAAGACTAAAGACTCTATTACCATGAAGTATTGCCAAATGTTTAAATTAAATCCTATAGACTGATTGTTTGGTCTTGATTATTACTACTTTGTTTTATAATGTCATATCCATATTGCTGTAAATTAAGGTCTGAGGTAGTCTGCAATCTAAGCATACCCTCTTGAATTCTGCAGAATTCTGTGGATTTGGCAGGAGCAGTGAACTCCGGACATTTGGAATCATATGATCCATATAAAAGAAATGACACAGTTGGTTGATCAAGTAAAATGAACCTTAAAGCCACAGCAATGACTTCTTGTCGGCTCTCACTGATCCAGAGGAGCAGTTTTCTGACGATTTCCAGTTCTGAGTGTAAAAAGTGGGCTAATAGTGCTGAGGGAGAGAAGTAGGCCAGGATATAAAGTTAATAAATAAAAAAGGATAATGTAAGAGCAGTGAAGCCTCAGAGAGCTCAGCCTACATTCTGCTCAGTATTTTTAGTTCATCTGAGGTCTGAAAACGGATACATTCAGCTGGATTCAGCAGGAAAACGTCTGAAGGCTTCAGTTTGACAAAGAGACGAATGAGTCAGTAACACCTGTCAGTCTGAGGATGATCATCTGGAAAAACACCTGATCTACATGATGTACATCCACGGTAAACCCCCTGTACACTGTTAATGAGTGATGATTTTTTTTGTGACTTGATAATGATGTTTGAATATCAAATAATGATCTCATTATATGAGGATAACAAACCATGTCTTGACATTATCTCAAGGTTAAATCTTTAAATTAGCAGATTTTTTTGCCAAGTTGCCTTGAAAAAATGTGGCATTTTATGTTTCTGCAAACCAAGAAAAAGATGAATATGGAGCTTTATTGCATTCGGTCGGAGCCAGTCCTGTAGTATATAGAGTGACCGTTAATTGAAACGTGATATTATGAATATTATATGCAATATATTCGACTAAGAGCAGGTGGATGGGTCAAACATACACAGGACCTTCACCCAGGAGGAAGCTGTTTAAGTCCCAAAGGTCAATGTTGATGTTTTTTTGCGCAGGAAAGAGCTAAGGGCAGTTTTTTTTTATCTATTTACTATAGTAATGGTTGTAATGCTCAGTTGTAACGTTTTTTTTATTATTTTTAACGCAAACCATGATTTATTTTCTAACTTTAACCATGTCATTTTGTTTCCGTTACCTAGCAAATTGTTTCCTGATGTCATTTTGTATTTCTGCACGCAAGGCTGAAAAAGAAGTATACATTTTTGATTGGGTTCAGCAACATTGACAGGCAACATATCCCGTGGTTTGCAGAATTTTACAATGACACATTTTTTTCTGGGAATGGCTTTGATTTTTTTTACTTCAAAGCTATCACTAGATCTTATATTTAAGTTCAAAGGGTAGCTGCAATCGTATGACATTTACACCTACACTTATTCTGTAACTTCAGTTTAACTTGACACAACTTTGACACTTCCAGCTTCTTCTATCACAAAATTTCATGTGTTTCAGGCGTGAATAAATACTTTGTAACGCAGGTCAACAAGTCACAGGGGTAACAGGCAGCAGTTTTCCTTAAACATTTCATAGCAGCTTGCTTCACTTTGACTACATTCAGCACTTTCATGTGAACAGATTTTCTGCCCCTACATCCCCCACCTTGTATAATTTCACTGGATAGTTGTACTCACAGCACATGACCCTTCGACCTCATCCAGCTCCTCCACTTAATCAGCTACATTTAACCTGACACCTCAGCTCCTTGTATCACTCAAACTTTAACTGACAATTCAACTCGTCTTCAGCATTTTGACTGACACTTCACATTTACATTTTGACGTCTCAAATTCACAGAGCACTTACATTAGAAACTGACAATTCCAACTCCTTTTACTGCTCTCCCTTTAACTGACATTTCAACTTCCTTAAAGACGTAAACCTTCAGACTTCAGACCTGGTAGATTGGGTAGTGACACAAGTGGTTACCGTGGTAACCAGCAAGTGTGGTTTAATACTAAAACAAACGCTTGATGAGCATTTGTTTTCCAGTTGCTTGTTTACAATAAAATCCGGCTGAATGGTTTCAATACGAAGAAGCAGCAGTGATCATAAGCAGTTTCTTAAAACAGCTCTGACATGACTGTAGGAGAGGGAACACTGATGAATAATTTATTAAAATATTAATGAGACAAATTTGCGCTTGAATGAATGCCGCATCAATTCCTGTAAATCCATCGTTTTTGGTGACAGCAATCTAAATCAAACAACTGACTTGCGGATTACATCACAAAAAATGAAATCTATCATATAGAGAGGTAATTACTGAATGACCATAAACGGCATCAAAATTTGGGTTTGATTTCATCTTCATGCATCCAACTTTCCACTGACCTTCAACTCCATTCAGCCATTCAATAATGCTTTGCTTATCAGATAGACTCAGGAACGGCAGTATAAATAAATCAGATAGGCCTAATATTATAAGGAAATATGAATATTGTGTTGGGAAGTTGATGATCAATACCTCGATAAATGCTGCTTTCAATTTTTTGGGACTTGGGAAGTGAAGTTTAACTGGTTTGCTTATGATGTTAGAATGTTGTTTTTACCTGAAAAAAAATGGACGTTGCATTGTTCCTTTACAGAAATGGTAAAGTATTGTACTTCCAGTAATTCCAAGGTAGATGGAGAAATGAAAGTCTGAAGAGGTTTGAATTTACAGAAACACTTGTAGCAGACAGAACAACTTTATTGTGAGATTAATTTTTGGATTATGGAAACGCCTTTGCAGATAAAGCTCTGACATAGGAAATATTTAATTCACATAAATGAAGGTTAGCGAAAGTTCAGTCAGGAAGACTAGCTTTACACTCCTGTTCATTCATAGACTCATTCACTCTGTCCCTGTGATTACTCTATCAAGTGATTGGGGGGCGTGGTGCTTCGCTGAGCTCAGCGTTGGGCCCTTCTGTTATACGGCTTGGCTTGTGTCATTCTTATGTATGTGTAATAAATTATTGTTCAATTTTATTGAAGTCTCTCCTGATTGAAATGATACGCTGACGGCGTCTTCTCAAACAAATGTTTATATCATCTCTGGACAGCATGAAACATAGCCAATACAAGCTGACAAAGAAAGAAATTGAAACTTGCCCAACTGAAATGAATTCTTGAAGACCTCTTTCAATTATTGTCTCGTAAATCGGCAAAGGCGAGTTTCTCTATTTCTGGTTCGTAACTCTTCTAGTCTGTTTGGTTTATTGGTGGATTACAGCAATGTGCAGACCTAAAGCACTAAAATCTGATGGAACTACGCTGCCTAGTTTTCGCTCCAAACCAGTTGTTGGAAACGTGCCTATTTCGTCAATAAGTCTTGATCACCACACTGATTGTGTTGGTCTCATGAACACTGTTGAGACACCTTGATGTTGTAGACTTCTTACCTCCTTTTTGTCTTGCAAACAAAATCTGACATTAGAAGAAAACCTTAGAGATGAAACACAGAGGAACTTGTGTTTTCTGTTTAATGAAAAACATGGTTCATAGTGACGGTGAGTTCATCTCGTCTGGATGATGAAGGCTGAAATAAGGCAATGACTTACAGACACACTGCATTCTGGGATTTGCTATGCTACAATAATTTAAAGAAAACCCAACTCCACTTTCTCATTAAAGAGATTTATATGTTGTAACTAATGATTTTATTGTTAATTCATTATTTATCAATGCTTATCCTTCCTCCAACATGAAGCTTGATGTGTCTGCTTAGATCCTTAAATCAGCTCTCTGGCATTCTGTTTATTAATAATGTATTAAGATTTAAAGCTGCAGACTTGAGGGATTATTTGAAGAAATGTATGCAGCAATTTATCCAAATGTAACCTTGCCAGTTTTTTCAATACGTAGCAAACCAAAAATGTAGGTATTAATAGTTAATTGTGCATTAAGAAGTAATAAAACCATTAGTTACAACTTATAAAAGCTCTATAAAGAGTGACCTATCAGAAAGTGGTACAAAAACTCCTCTGCGTCCCTGCTGGGATACAGTTTGACATACAGTCAGAAAACACAGCAGCGATGTGTTAAATAAATGTTCTCTACAAAGATACATCATATACAATTGTTAAATATAGAACTTTAGGCTTTTGAAAATACATGTAATGCTTCTCTCTCTCCCCATAAACAGACATGATGCTTTGCTTCTAGTGTGACATAGTTTGCTTGCTGTTTCATTTAAACCTACTGTGCTGACTGCATGTTGCCCACATGTGGTGCTGGAGAATGTAAAAGCTGACTGAATGCATAATGTAGTCTGGTGGAGAGGAGACAGAAATCAACTAGAACTCTGCAGTTTTTATGATGAAAATTGAAACTTTGCACACTGATATCAATACAGTATTTCTGTATGGAACGTTATCCGTTCTGCGTCCTTATTGGACGCTCAGAGAAAATGCTTCGGTGGTGTGATGACGTAGTTTAAAGGCCGACATGGATAGGTGGGACAAACGAGAGCAGGACTTTCACCCAGGTGACAGCGAGCTAGTGAACGTAGTTATTTTAACTCAAACCCTGAACTCTTCCTAAACCGAACCCATTGGTTTTGTTGCCTAAAGTCTTACAAATAAAGACTAGAACTCACTAGAACTGTATAGGGTTCTTTGGATTGTCTTCATAGGAGACCCCCTTTTGGTTCCTAGTGAAACTTTTTGGTTCGAGACCCTTTCAGAGGCTTCTACCGAGAAACCAGCATAAAGGTTTGTACATAGAACCACCTGTGAAAGGTTCCACCCAGAACCCACTATGAGAGGTTCTACAGACAATCCTTCTAGGAAACATGGTTTATTCAACCACAATCTTTTCGTAACCAAACCAAGTGTTTTTGTTGCCAATACTTAAGTTTCTAACTAGAACCATTTAGGATTATTTGACTTGTCCTCATTGGATAATTATTTTTTTGTTCTGGAACCCCTTCAAAAGGTTCTACCTGGAAACCACATAAAGAGTTATACCTAGAACTATCTGTGAAAGGTTTTACAAAAAATCCTTCTACGGTGTTCTGTCCAGAACACTGTCTGAAGTTTCGATCCGTAACCTGAAGGGTTTTCTCTAGAACCTGCCCAGGGGGTTCTACTGTGAACCCTTTTATATTCCAACGGTTTCATTAGGAATCCACCCAGGGGGTTTTACCAAGAACCTTTTTATTTTCCAAGGGTTTCATTTACAACCCAACCCGGGGGTTTTACCGATACAAAATGTATAATCCAAGGGTTTCATCAAGAATCCACCCAGGGGGTTCTACAAGGAAAACTTTTACTTTCCAAGGGTTTTATCTTGGAAAAACCCCTACAGGACCTGATGCAGGGGGTTCTACCGATAAAACTTTTATATGTCAAGGGTTTCATCTATTATCCACCCAGATGGACAATCAGCTTTCCAAGGGTTCTATCTTGGTAAGAACCCTAATGGATTGGGTTCAGCACAACCCACAACAATCATAGTTCACTGCCACAGTATTTGTAGTGTGTTGAATGGATTGTGGGCATTTCCATTGAACAGACGTTCTTTCAACAATCCTTGAAGAACTCTTCTTCCAAAAATTGTTCTTTGGGTCAAAAGGGTTCTAAATATAACTCTTAATCTCCTCCCAAAAAACTTGAAAACCTCTTACTGAAAAACAAAGGTTCTTCAGAAGCAAAACGGTTCTGGATAGAACTTCAGCCATTTAGTGAAAGCCAGTTTGAAAGGATCATTTGTGTTTTTGTTCGAATTCACAACATTAATTACGTGTTTCCTGCGGCCGTAGTGTAGCATTATAGATTTACATAGTTTAACTGGGCTACCGCTGACCCAGCGCCAATATGTGACAAGTTGAGAATGAGAACGGTTTAAAATAAATGTAGTTGATTTACTGTCGATCGATTAACCAACTAATTGTTTCAGCTACACTTTTAAATTTACATATATATTTTATGAAAAAATCTTAATTTGCAAAGTAACTACAGCTGTCAAATGAATGTAGTGGAGTATAAGTAAAACACGCCCTATGAATTATAGTAGAAGTATAATACTCAAGCAAAAGCACAAGTACCTAAAATTTGTACTAAAATTTGTACTTGAGTAAACGTACTTCAACCTCTGATTGACTAACTTTTTTAATATGTTTACAGGTTTGCACAAAGTTTTATGTTCTCACCCAAAAAATGGCAGATGTGATTTTTCATCTTCTCCACCTAACGTTGATGTTCAGCACATGAACGTCTGAGTTTTCCAAACAGAAACATCAACAGCTCTCCTCATACAGATACATGTTTTTTTTTTATCAATAACTCATATACATTTTTACTTTTCTCAGTTAAGTCACTTACTGTATAATATCACAACGTGTTCATTTCTTTACATAGATATGGTGGTGCGTTTAAAAACGTCTCATTGTCGGCTCTGTTCATCTTTGGTCTGTAAAAAAACCGAATCAGAGTTGTGTTCCAAACAAAAACAAATCCTTCCAGCAGCTCGTCATATTAATCCGCATTTTTTCAAAAGTCCTGGAAATGAACATTTTCTTTCCGGAAAGAAGAATGTCAGGCTGCAGTGTCCACAGGTCGCCAGAGCATGAGGCAGGAAGTGACGACGCCCCGCCCCTCGGCTATGAATGTGGCTGGTGATTAGTTTGTCAGCAGCGTTGGCGGCGGCGGATGTTCAGCTTGGCGGCGATGGTGCGATGGGAACCAGTCTTTCTCTGGAGACGGTCTGTCCTCGCCGCCGCTGTCAGGAGACCTGGAGGACACCAATAATAATCCATCAAAACCAATCAGAGTGTCTGCTGGTCATTCAGATACATGAGCCTGATGAGGTCATGTTTCAGTGCATTATTATATAAAAATAATTGTTTAGATTTTTTTTTTATAAATAAATGTTATTCATTATTATACATCTTAAACCGTTCAAAAGGTCTCATGTATTTCTATAATTTGTATATCTTTAACTATATATAAAAAATAAAAGTTTACATTGTGTCATATAAGTATATCATATGTTTTTGTGTAAAAAGTAACTTTTTTTCCCCCGAGGCCAGTGTATTTCGTTTTTTCATTATTTGCAATCAAAATGCTGCGTATTTATGCTTGGCGTTTTGTTCAACTTTGTTAAAAACGCTGCCCTCGTCGCTGCTACTTTTCACCCAGCCGTCCAATCAAAGTTGAGGAGGGCCGGGCCAAATAGCCAACCACAAAGACACGATCAAATGTGTTCTATTATGAGTATGATATGGTGTTATTGTGTATGTTATGCTATTGTTAATATTGATTTTACTTTGAACTTTGTGTGTCCTTATGTTTGGAGCACTGGGTAAAATAATTTCCCAGTATGGGACAATAAAGCTGATCTGAATCTGAACAAAACGAAGAAACAGCAAGCACTTTAAACAAAGCACAAACTCAAAAACAATATTGCAAAAGCCATCCAGAATGGTTCAAGCTGTGTTTTCCTGTTCAAGATGTCAATAGAAGAGAGAATAAATGAGTTTTTAAAAAGATTGAATCGCCACTTGGGTTCTTTTTATCGTCAACTGGAGGGTAAAGGTAAAAGAGACTGCTCATATGAGGACTGGAGGGACTGGTGCTCTTCCATCCCTTCCATAGCACCTGAACAGTTATTGATTAGGTTCAAACTGGTTGATTAAAAACCCCTCAACACTCAGTTTGACTCCTCTTTGGACGAGCGTCTCGACTCCAATGGGCTTCATTAGAAGAAACAAGCCCCACACAGAATTAACAACCACATGGTCCTCCATCCAATTAAAAGCAGCTGAGCTGGAGCTCAAACTGAACAGTGTCGTTTTCAGTCACATGCAGCTGCTTTCAGAGAAAAATCTTTCAGAATATAGTAAAAAAGAAGACACCCTATTAAGGTGTTTTTTTAAGACATATGGGACAAATGTTTGCAGATTTGTCATAACTAGATTTTCAAGGGGGTTTCTAAGAAACAGGTTGGAAATTAGCCTCAAATTTGTGAAAAAGAATATTATTTTATTTAAAGGAATAGTTCACCCAAAAAACAATAAATATAATTCTATATATGAGTAACCTCCCTACGCTGTTCTATCCAATGGTGTTAAGAAGATCCCAGCGCCTAAAAAATGTAAGCATATCAGTACAAACAGACTTTAATGGAGGACGAATGAAAGGTAACAAAAAGAAACTATTTTCTGATTATCCTCCTTTTTGTGTGCATTCGTGCACAACAACTTCCCTCACAGGAAATGTTTGTATTTTAAGCAATACTTTAGCTGAATCAGTTGCTTTAGTATTTACATTAGCCCTCAGAATTTTTTGATATCTTTTTTGCTGTCTTTTCTCTGGACTACGTTGAAGTGCATTTGTTGGGAACTATTTTGAGCGGCAGATTAATCCCTATGTGTTGCTCTAGTGAGTATTTGTCGCAGCAGGACGGTGTATGTGGGATTGAGTCAAAATAAACGAAGGAACATGTCAGTGCAACAGTGGGGCTCATTGATGTGTTTTTAATGGAGCTCTGTGGCTCAGAGGAAGAACATATATCAGGCTTTGATACACAAAAATTCATGATGAAAAATCAGAAAAAATTGATAATGGCAACAGACTTAAACTTCATGGTTCATCAATGGAGCTGGAACTGATTAAACTGTAATTTTACATAAGTTAATGTATACAATCTAATGAATAAATCAAACTTTGGTGTTTTTAAGCTCACCTACACCACACTTTGATTCATACAGTAGAGTCTGCATCTCATAGAGTGTGGAGACATGTTCCCCTGAATACCCTGATAAAAAAATATCAAGCTTTGGGACGAGCTGGGACACTTTATTTGTGTCCCCTCTGTGGAGGCTGAGCTCTAGCTGTAACTGCTTCAAGGTGAAGTCTCAGAAGAAGAAGAAGAAGCAGCAGAAGAAGAAGAAGAATCAGAAGAATCAGAAACACCTCTGAGACGCTCAGCTCCCTGAATTATTCATTTCCATCCTGTTCGACTGCAGCTGGAATCCTAAAAGAGCCGGAGGAGTCAGACAAGGACGAGGTGGATTGCACTGAGAACTCATACATCACTCTGAAAACAGCATCAACATTCAGACGGGCCCCTAAACGCTCCGCTCACAGCTGATTAAACATGGAGGTGAAGGTGTGTTCGGAGCATTCCTGCAGTCGGAGCGCACATGAAGCGCCTTTTGTAGGAAGAGGAGGTAACTCAGTCAGACTAAAGTGAACACTAAACACAACATAACACTCTGCTGGTGTAGGTTTCCTGGCTCATTCTGGAAAACACAACAGGACAACATTTTGCCCTCAATATCCCATAATCCATTGCATATTGGTGCGTAATCAGCACAACTTCCTCTTTCCATTAAGAACTGTCTCTAATGTCCACAGAGGGTGAACTGAATTGAATTAGTCCTTATTAACTTCAAATGTTGTCTCATTATCTCAATGTCTCAATGTCCAAAGTATCACTTTCTCCTTTATGACTCCTTTCAACATTGTCAAACTCAAATTCACTCAGAGCATTTCACTAACACAGCTTACAAAAACTTAAGCCAAAGACTGGGTTGAGACCCACAGTTGGGGTGCAGAAGATTTTTAAGGGTCGCCAACTAAATTTGCAGAATTTGTTCCATTGTTGTTTTTTTTTACCATTTATAGCCGCAGTACATCTTTGAGTCTCATGACGGAGCCTGGCTGTTGTGGTGTAGCCTACTTTCTATGAAAGGCTAACATACATTGTGTTTGTTGACAGGAAAAACACAGGAGCCTAAATGCATGTGTTTGGTCTCATTTATAGATATAAAGTGCTTTTTTTATAATAAAACATACATAAGACAAGTATAGATTTATCAAACATATATCTATTCTTAATATCTGGTTTACCCATTCAAGATAATATAAGGTGATGTGGAACTGACCTTTATTTAATCAATTCACAAATATGTACTTTTTGTGATTTAAACAGAAAGGAAACACTTCATCCTTCAGTTCATCACAAACATTCAACATCAACACATCTGGAGATACGTGGTTTTACCTGGACAGGAAGGGGATGAAAAACTGTCATCTGAGAAGAAACTAAAGCTGTCAGACAAATGTAGTAAAAAGTACAATATTTACCTCTGAGATGTAGTGGAAGAGAAGTATAAAGTACCTTGAAGTACAGTACTTGAGTCAATGTACTCAGAACATCCTTGGTTTGAGGTAAGGTGACAAGAAAACTGAATATGTAATGATATCAAACTGTAAAGACTGTTCAGTAAAACTTTCAGGAAGGTGAAAACAAGCAGCTGCAATCTGTCTTGTTCTAAAACTAAAAAAATATATAAAATGTAGAGGATATTCAGTCCCTGTGTTCACATTCAAAGTAAATAGTTGTCCTTCTCTCCAAGGGGAATTGGATTTCTGTCTGATTGAGCAGAGTGTGATTTGTTCCTCAGTCTTTTCTCTCCCAGTGTGACCCAAAATAAATTCAAAGTACCTCTGCAGGTTCCAACTAGACAGGAGGCTTCACCACACAAACACACTCCAACAAACGGTAAAATACAGACAGGTAAAGTCAGGCACTTTGTTCAAGGACGGTTATGTCGTGAAAAAAAAAAGAAACTCCCAGCGAGACGATGCAGCGTGACACAAATGAGTTCCGCTCTCTGCTGCGATGCCTGATTACACCTCTGCAACGGCAAATTACACCCTCGCTCCACAGCCTGTAATGATCAAGTACGCACGATGGAAATGAAATGTTCAGCGCTTTCTGCAGAAAAGCTCAAAAAGGTGAACAGCTGTGTGCGGGTTTAACCTCTTCAACCCCCACCTGAACGCACCTCCATCGTTGCTGACTCAAACTCTCAGAACTTAAAGATCTCAAAGGGTCCAAAGATAGAGACAGAGTCAGAGTGGGGGGGTAAATGTTTTTACCAATAATGTTAAATAAAATAAGTTTTTGGCCACTTGAGAAACAAGTTGTGAACATTTACATATCAATGACTTTTCATTTTTCGTTAGTAGTTTTTGTGTTGGTACCCCTGATGAATGTAGGTAAAATATTCTCTCTCTTTTAGCTCCGTTTTTGGTCTCCACCAACTCCTGAGGGAAATTTCAGTCTCTTTAGCTGCTAAATGCTTCACTACTTTCTCAAGCTAGTCTCTAACTGTGTTTGTCTGCTTTATGCTGCTGAGCAGGTAGTGTACAGTCGCTTTTTACAGCTTTATCTGTTCTGTATAGATTATATAAGAGCGGTGAGATTGAAATAAAACTCGAGACAGCAGAAACTAGCTTCATCTTGTTGACAGTAACACATCACTACTCTACCACCATCTTCAGTTATCAGGTGTGTGTGTGTGTATGTGTGTGTTATCTGCTGTTTCCATGATAAACACTTCAGCTGGGAGTAAACTGGAGAGCAGGCGGCCTTGTTTCCAACATAATTGCTTTATGATGAATAACGGCCGGTGAAGAGAAACAATGAGCGGTGTTACTATTTATTTCACCCTCAAAGCAAAAAAGCAAGATAGAAATCATCTCATTAATATCCCAAAGCGATGGCTTCTTAAAATATTAAATCAAGCTATAAGCCCGTTTTTAATATTATCTGATTGTTTAAAAATCCTCCTGAGAAATAAAAGTCCTGCTCCGAAGCACCCGGGTGAGTTTTTCAGGTGAATAGACGTCGGCGTCTCTAAAGCTACGCTAACATGAAAGCGTTTATCTCTATGGCCTCCGCTGTAAGAGCTGCTTTACCTGGATATACGGCTCAGGAACTAAACCAGACCGTCAAAACCTGCGCCACAACTCATGTATTTTGTTACCTAAAGGTTCTCTTTTGGCTTAACATTACGTTAACATTGTTGCCTTGTATGAAGCAATTGCTAGCCTTCATAAAAAAAGGTTATTATTTTATTTCAATTAGGGCTGTCAATGGATTCGAATCTGTAATTGAGATTTATGGCATGATTGTCAATAGTAAATAGCAAATTTAACTTTGTCTTTTCTAAATGATCCTTAAAAGCCGATTTGTCAAATTATTAATACTCATAGAAAATAATTATATAGCAAGCTTTGACAGACGAAGCAAAAGCACAGCAATATAAGCAAGACAAACTAAGGTCAAATTTAAACACTGATGAAACAGAACAAAAGATGAAACAATAAAAACAATCAATACAAAATAGACAAAAAATTATAATAAAATAAAATAAAAGCATGAAAAAGACGACATTACATTAAAGCCAGTCATCAAAGTGGACAGATATGCTCGCTTCACGTAATTGTATGTATAACTACTATTGGAAATTGACTAACAACAAACAAACAGCAACGACAAAACAATGACCAATATCTTCCAGGAACTCTCATAGATTCTGCGTTTAGCATAAAAGTATGCTCGAATCATAACAAACACAAAACAAACAGGCAACAACAGCTGTCAGTGTGCTGACTTTATACCAATTATTTTTTGGGAATGATGCTGTAAATGTCTGTTGTCGTAAGGTATGACAAACATATAATTCTAGTTATATAAATGTAAATTGTGGTGCTGCCAGACCGCCCTGTCAATTTTGTATTATAATACTGGAGCATAGAGAGTGGACCATATTTGGTGTCATTTGAAGAATCTGTTGGGGGGAGAGTGAAGAACACCAACAACCTCGTGGTTACAGGCCGACCCACTCTTTTCACTGAGCTATGGATTTCCCACTCAAGTTATTCTGACAAACATAATTGCTACCTGGATTATATTCACAGCTAACTTTTTCTTTGACTGAAGAAAGCTCTATACATATTCACATCACTGGAGTTGCTGGTTGGAGTTTGAGGTGATTTACCCCCTTTGACTCCAGAGATCGAAATTTGTATCATGACTCCTGTCTTTGGTTGGAATTTGGCACCAAAAGCACCTTGACTAAGGCGAGGAAAAGATTTTGGTTTTTCGGTTAATAATCACATTTTGGGCTGTATTACACCTAAAAGATGATCTTTCCCTAGCCCATACCAAGTGCCCTAAATATGACCAAACATAGAAGTGTAACAATACTGTAGTCACAACGAGTGGATATTGAATTGGGAAATCAGATATTTTTTTAAAAATATGTGTGGAAACATTTTACTGATATGTTCAGTATCATTTTTGTGACTTGCTTTCTCAAATTAGTTGTATTTAGACTTGAATTCCTATGACCTCAAACACTGTTAACATTGAGGATTTTTTTATCTACATTTAAGACACTGGCTGAATTTAGAGGACGGACCAGAATCACACTATTTAAAGAGGTTTTAAAGAACAATTGTGTTTCCCTTTAAGAGGAAGGTGGGCGTACAGTTTTTTTCCATCAGATCGTAAAGGATCCATAGACCCTTATACACCAATAAAGGATCCATAGACCCTTATACACCAATAAAGGATCCATAGACCCTTATACATCAATAAAGGATCCATAGACCCTCATATATCAATAAAGGATCCATAGACCCTTATACACCAATAAAGGATCTATAGACCCTTATATATCAATAAAGGATCTATAGACCCTTATACATCAATAAAGGATCCATAGACCCTTATACATCAATAAAGGATCTATAGACCCTTATACATCAATAAAGGATCTATAGACCCTTATACATCAATAAAGGATCTATAGACCCTTATACATCAATAAAGGATCTATAGACCCTTATACATCAATAAAGGATCTATAGACCCTTATACATCAGCTATACAGCTGGGCAGCTTATACTTTCAGCCATCAGCTGGGCTGATTCTACCAAAGAGCAGGACGGAGCGCTTCAGACGCTCATTTGTGCCCACTGCCATCAGACTGTACAACAACAGCGGAGACCACAGTCTGTCAACATGCTGACCAGCCCCCCCCATTTGGATATACTGTACATTTTTATCCCTGTTCTATCTTTATTTTGTTGTATAGTATGTGTATTTATTGTCTGTGTCTGTGTAGTTGTATAGTATGTGTATTTATTGTCTGTGTCTGTGTAGTTGTATAGTAGTATTTATTGCTGCTGTGTAGTTGTATAGTATGTGTAACACTGTGTAGTTGTATAGTATGTGTATTTATTGTCTGTGTAGTTGTATAGTATGTGTATTTATTGTCTGTGTAGTTGTATAGTATGTGTATTTATTGTCAGTTGTATAGTATGGTATTTATTGTCAATAAAGTTGTATATAGTATTTATTGTCTGTGTCTGTGTAGTTGTATATATGTGTATTTATTGTAAGTATGTGTATTTATATTTATAATAAGTATGTGTATTTATCTGTGTAGTTGTATAGTATGTGTATTTATTGTCATATGTGACTGTGTAGTTGTATAGTATGTGTATTTATTGTCCTTATACATCAATAAAGGATCCATAGACCCTTATATATCAATAAAGGATCCATAGACCCTTATATATCAATAAAGGATCCGTAGACCCTCATATATACATAACTAAGTCCTCTGTAGGTCCCTGTAAGCCTGTAAAACCTCCTCAGGGCCAGTTGAACGTCATTTCTTCCTCTTATGCTGCTTCCTGAGCTTTAATGAACGCTCGCTGCTCTCCTCGTGTTAACACAGTGGAGTTTTGCGTCAGTCCGCCCACTCAGCGCCGCGTCTCTTTAATTTAATTTGCCTCGCAGCGAGGAAATCAGATCCGCTGTCCTTCATTAGCAGAGGAGCTCGTTGGTGTGTGGTGCTCCCTGTTTTTGTTACGATTTTCTGGAGCCGGAGGCGGCAGATGCTACAACAACACGCCGCCATCTTTCAGCCAAATGAAGACGAGAGATGAGAGAAAGGTTTGGTTTTGAGTCAGAGATGTTCATGGAGATCAGAGGATGAAGCACCTTTTCCCATCATCCTCTGCTTCCAGTTAGAGTCAAGATCACGATCGAGGGTGTAGAGAAAATCACCATCCATTCATGATATAATACTGTTATTTAGCTGATTATTTAATTCACATTAAAATAATGATAAATAATTGATTTAATATTATCTTTTTACAATGATCCAATAAGTTCTTTATATTTTTAGCATTGTTAACATTATTAATATTTATTCATATTCTATATGCACTCTTTAAATTGACACTCTTTCAAAATTGTGCTGCAACTGCTCAACAGCAATTTCCTTTTAGATGTATAAAGTTCCATCTTATCTTAAAAAAAGGTGTTTATTCATGGGTGCATGCATGAAAGCTCTTTTAATTAATTATTTTATTAGAGTAGATTATGCTTGATAGCTAAGTAAGCATTCTATGTAATTGTACATTTATCCCCATATGTTTGATCTATATAATTCTATTTATTTATTTTTATTATTTTAATTTTTTGTTATTATTTGTTATTAATTTTTATTTTATTATTATTATTATTTTTGTCAAGGAAATATGTGTTTATTCTGAGACAACATTCAGAGAAAAATGTTGTTGTTTAATTTGACCACGTGTCTGTTGATTTCCTGATTTGTTCTGTTTTGTTGTTTAAAAAAAAAAAAAAAAAAGAAAGTGGGAAAGAAAAACTAATTCAACCACCACAGCTCAGTTTACAGGTGAGCTGTGATCAGAGCTGCAGAAAACGGAAACTCTCACAACCGTACAACAGTAACCAGACAATCAGCCTCATTGACAAACAGGAGAACGAAGATGAAGGGCTGCGTCCTCAAAATCAACTGCTCTTGAACGAGTTGTTCGGTTGGTGTGATGATGAAGAGGCTTTTTGAGAACTACTCCAGTCCAATCAGCCGCTGTGAAGAGCGACGGACGGAGCAGAGAGCGCTCATGGGTAGCAATTATTCAATCAACACACACAAACAGGCGGGGATTTTAATAACGGCCAGCAGCGAGGATGGTTTTTATTATGTTATTAGAAGTTCTTATAATTAGATCTTTGATTGGAACTAAACACACAGAGGGAGGAAGAGCTGTTTTTCTTCTTATTTGTAACATTGTCCTCCTTAATATTATTTCTGATCTTTACAAAATAAATTCTGCACACCTGCCTCTTTCACAACAACACTGCAACAATTTTACTCCTTATCTTTTTACATGTCATTTTCTAGATTTTATATTATCTTGTTGCAATTCTAATACTGTTGTTTCTGTCTACTAAAGAAAACGTTAGTTTACTTCCTGAAGTTTCCTTCTTGAAAAATATCGGTTCAAATTCTCGTCCGATTCAAAAGCAATAATCAGGTGCACATTTGTTTGTTGTACATTAAAACAGTTTTTTCTTTCTGTAATCATTCCTCCTTGTTCGTAATGACTTTTAAGATATCCCCTCCTAACGTGTTTTCTCTTAATGGCCAATATGGACAGAAGAATGATTACAGCAACCAAAACCTGTTTCAATGAGTGCGTTTACATCTGTAGCATCCTGGTATTATGATCAGGTCTTTGGGGTATCCTGGTATGTGAATGTGAACAGCTTATTCACGTATTTCAGAAACCACGACAAATCTTTAACCTGGAAACCGGAGACATTCTACCTGGAGAACTCTGCTAGCAGTGGTGGGTAGTCAACGAATCCTAACCCAACCGTTCTTATGATATCACGATGGGGGATCACTTCTGCAAACATGGAACAGGCTACGGATACAAAGCAATAAAGTTAGCTTCGTAAACCGGATACATGGAGGAGTTCATTGAGCAGAAAAAAAAAATCGACCTCCTAAACGACCTGCAGCGCTTCGTTAAGAGAAGGTTTGACAAAGTTGACCACAGCAGAAAGACACAAACCGCTGCCTCCAACGCCACGATTCAGAAAACAAATCTGATTGGTTGCAACACCATAGAGAGTATAAGTGAACAAGCAAAAAGTCATCAAAGTCATCCTGCTGACGCTGAGCAGTGTTTCAACGGTTGCAAAATAAATGGCAACGTAGAAATAATATAAAAAAGAGCCAAATAATAAATTCTATGTAATGCTAGCCTGTGAAAAAGAAATATGCACGCTGCTTAAGTACATTCCATAGCAACTACCATTCCATAGCAACCGCCTCAGGTAGAACAACGGCCCTTAACTGTGATATAATTAAAACATACCACGGCCTCTTGTCAGCCATTGCTTGAATATTTATACCAAAATAGGCAACATCTCATGATTAATTGTCACAAAAACAAGGGGCTTCCTTAAAGCGATGTGACGTTTACAGGATATCATCACGCGCTCTGGTCTCACCGTGGTGGTCTTGACTCGGCCTCCCGGTTGCGTGCAGGTCCAGCCTGACTGATTGACCAGGAGATGGCAACCTTCGTCGTCCAAACACGGAGACATCTCGCACCACTGTCGCGTCCACACGATGCGAACTGAGGAGGAAGAGGAGAGACGGGTGAGTTCGTTTGTTTCATCATCACGTTTCATTTTATTTGTTTACATCATTTAATGACACATTTTTGTGTGACCCAATTCCTTTAATGTTGCTGTTTTTAAATTGTGAACAATATAGGAGATATTTTTAAAAGAGTATTGTTTTAAGAAAGATGTTTTAACAAAGTCATATTTGTTTCCTCACCACAATGATCTCTTAAACTCTTTACAGTCAATGTTTGAGACAGTTTTATGTATCATTCTTGCATCATTCTAAATAATGATAATCAATAATAAGTAATTAGTGTTCCTGTCGATTGGGAGGTCATTTATACATAAATGAGGATTAACTTCAGGGAGGGGTGGATAAAGAATTGTTGGTCACTGTTACATTTAGAAAAGAGGTTGTAATAGTTGGGAATATATGAATGTTTTTAATATATTACATTTTATTTCCTAATAAACATCATACACTAGTATTCTTAAAAAAATACAAACAAATAAATGTTCTTGTTAACATACAATTTAAGTAAAATATTCCAGCTTTAGAAGTCATTTATTCAAAATACGTCACTTAATATAATGTTTTTCTTAATATCATGACTATTCTCAAATAATTTCCTTTTTTAATCTTTATTCTCTTAATGTAACAACTTTTTCTCGCAGTTCAAATTCATTCTCACAAACATATGACTTTTTTTTACCCTCTTTGACACTTTTATTCTCAGCAGATTATAACACTATTTTTAAAATGACACCTTTTTTTGGTCAAAATATTTGATCTTTATTCTATAAATCTCCGAAGGAAATTGAGAAAAGCAAACACGAAGAACCAAACAAGCTCAATCCAACATCATAGGACTGATTCTGTTTCCTGTACACACCTCCTCTTCATCACACTCAGCTATTTATAAAGAAATAGGACATTCTCACAACCACATTTGCATTTTGTGGCTCCCTGATTAGCCCACTGAGAGAGAGGGGGGGGGATTGTTTGAGGAGTTTAATTGAGGAGGAAACAAGACATAAACAGAATCACAGGATGTTCAGTGGGGTCGGAGGCTGAGAAACCTCACTTTTAGCTCTAAAAATGACTTCCTACAATTCCCATAATAAGATAAGATAAGATAAGATAATCCTTTATTAGTCCCGCAGCGGGGAAATTTACAGGATGCAACCTGATATCAGACCATCATCAGTGAGTCATATGTTGTGACTGTAATGTGACACACAATAAAACACAGAGTATGCTGTTAATGGATTCAGCGGAATATGGAACAAACATCTGTCAGCATTTAACAGTATGTGCATTCATGTTGTTGTGTTTGAAGCTTCTCATTAAAGATGGCCGCCGGTCCCATCTTTTGTTCAGGGAAACATTTCCTGGACAAATGCATGGGATTAATGAAGCTACTTGGATATTATAATCAAATGATAACTCATTGCTCTCAATGGAGAGCGTCGGCTCTAAAATACTTAACATTTATAATATATTATATTTATAATATTAAATGCATTATATATAACCCACAATGACTCCGAATAATGAGCTTTCTTATTTGACCATGGTGCAAAACAGATGGAATTGAAGTTAATGATTCAAAAAGTAATGAATCAGTTATCTCAAAGTCATACAGACTAATTAAAAGATTTCCACACATTTGACATGATTCATCATTGTAGCATAAAAGCAGCAGGAAGAGAAGAAACATGCCAAGTGTTTCTGAAGATCAGGTTTTTCAATAGTATGTCTTTAAATATGCAATGAATGCCTATTTTAACATGGAGTAAAATCACATGATGCAACAAAACAGAGCATAGCAAAGCACTTTATGGCACAATGCAGTATTTGGTAACCATGTTACAAAACATCTTGACGAAACACATCGTGACGTAACACATGGTGACTGAACAAATCACGACACACGGTAACGTAGTGTAATGTAACACATCGTATCGTAACACAGTGCAACGTAACACAGCATATCACAGCATATCACAGCATATCACAGCATATCACAGCGTAACGTATAGCAGCGTATCGTAACACAGCGTATCGTAACACAGCATAACGTAACAGCGCATCGTAACACAGCAAACGTAACAGCGTAACGTAACACAGCGTATCGTAACACAGCGTAACGTAACACGGCGTATCGTAATACGGCATATCGTAATACAGCGTATCGTAATACAGCGTATCGTAATACAGCGTAACGTAACACAGCGTAACGTAACACAACATAAAACAGAGTAACACCACCACATCACACAGACTAAGAGCTTAGTCAAAGACGGCATTGAAAAGTAATGTCTTTAACTTTCTTTGTGTGGTTGTTCATAACACAACATCACGAAGCAAATCAAAAATAACAAACAATAAGACGTTTGTCCTCTGCAGAAAGCCACACATACACACTTGTCCGTCCATAAGCTTCAGCTTCTGATCCGATGTCTCGCCTCTCTCTTTCATTTGGAAGTGAACACTTCACTCTGAGTGATTTCCTGCTGTTTGGGCGACACTTTACTGACCCAACCAGACTCGCTCCCATTCCCGGCACTAAATTACCCTCTGCGAGCCCGGGGAAGGATGAAGAAAATGAGAGTCTGTGCAGGCCTGTAATACATAACCAGGTAATCAGTTCTCCCTTTGGAGCAGCGGTGTGATTGTGATAGCCCGTTAGCCCCCAATTATCAAACCAATTTCCTATTGAACAGCAGCAGCTCCTCTCAGCCGTGATACTTAATTAAATCCTCACATTGCTCAAACCGCTATCATGATTGAAAGAGAGAGAGAGAGAGAGATCCTACAGGGTGAGCGAATACTTCAACTGCTACTTTTCTGTAAGGGTCATTTTTAGAATGTCAAGATTTTACATTACAAATAACATAAAGGTTTTGTTAAAGGGATATTCCAACATTTAGGTAAATATGGATATCAGTTTCCTCTCAGTGCGTTCAGTACATCGACAGCTCCGGGACACGTTTAGCCGAGTTTAGCAGAGTTAAAACATGTTTTGCTGTAGTCTGACTGGAGTCTGGTGGCTTTGAGATAGTTGTTTATTTTGTACGTTCATGAGTTAAAATGATTTCCCAAAAATGATTGTATTAATCATATATTTATTAAGCATGTCACATTACATCGCGCCAGGAAAAGGATGTCATGTTTCTATCGCAGCTGATCGGAGCTGGAGCTGATGAATACCTTTGACTAATGTAGGAACATTTGTAACCTTTCTCACTAAAAAAACGATAGCAGATGTTTGATGTTTTTTTTGTTAGGTGGACAAGACAAGAAACAGCAGACATTGTGAGTGAACAGCCCCGTCGCAATTTTTGCGTAATCGCCTGAATGTGATAAATTCAACTGACTGTGATAACTTTGCATAAGTGACAGATTCCCCAATCAAGGGTAATTAAAACCAATCTTAAAATTGCGCAAACAAATAGAAAGTGAATTAGATGCGTTTCCATCTTCTGGGTGAATAAAGTGTCTACTTAATCACAAGGTTCAGAAAAAACTCAACATTGAAAAAGACCTTTGCTGTCTCGATCGTGTTGCTGTTGCTCAGCTTGTTTCAGCTCCTATGAGACCGTGGTTGTTGCTTTCTGAAGCGAGATGCTGACGGAGAGGATCTGACAACAGGTCTCTTGATTCATAGCGAAGAGTCTCTCTCACAGGTGCAGCTGTACTGTGTTTGACAGCTCTGGGGTAAGTGATGCTGGAGTTGTAGCTCTTCTAATTAGATAATTCACATAAAGATGAAAACAGGAATGTACATGAGCAGAGAAGAACCTGGCAGTAAAGCTGTCAAACAGTAGTACGTGTTCAGTTTACAGTCTTGGGTTGAATGTTTCCGATTTTGCATTCAGTCAGAGCTCAGAGTTTCGTGGCATAATATAAAGTAAAACAAACAATAAATAAATAAATAATCGAGCATTTCTGCAAGCGTGATTCAAGTCTGATATGAAGCGTATTCATGAAAACATATTTTTGGATCAGAAACGTCTTAATTCTCCATTTTTCTGCAAAACAATGCCAACATTTTTTGGTGGCTGCTGGGTTTCAGTTAGTCCATGATTAATGCTGCTGCTCCTCAAGACCCATGTAAAGATCCCGTGTTGTTCTTCCCAACTGCTGAGTAAGGTGAAGGGGGTTAGCCCTTAAGTGAGCATCAACTTCAGCCCTGGAGGCAAAAGACAAAGTCCCCCCTCTGCCTCCTGACCTCGTCTGGTAGATAAGGCAGGAACTTTGTGTTTCCTTGTTGCATATGAACTTTTGGAATTGAAATCAAGCCTCCTTCTAAATTGAATATAAACAGCAGAAACAATCCAAAAACTGAAACTTGTTGTCCATCCAGCACCATGCATCATTGATGTAAACACATAGCCAGGTCCCGGAGAAGATGTGGACTCAACAGTCACCAACATCAGACAGCCAGGAGCAGGCTGGGTAGTGGAGTAGCCTTATGACCTAGCTGGGTTAGCTTAGCTTCCATCTCAGCTCTCGTCAAGGGGCAGTTCGTGGCGTTCGGTGCTTCAGGTCTGGCTGGTTGATCGGAAGATGCAGCGGTGAAAGTCTCAAGGGTCCACTGCCCTTTATCCAATACCAATGCTTCTTTCTCTGATGTGTTTAAGAGTATCTCTGTCACATGCCATACACGCCCAGTAATAAACACGAAAAGACAAAAAATGTAAACAAATTATTTGCATATTTCATTGAGCCGCCGTTGCCATAAGCCTACGCAACAGTGTAAGCAAACTAATTAAAGATGAATTGAAACACAATTTCACAGCCATTAAATGAACGACATGGATTTAAGTCTTGTTGCAAAGCCAAACATAACAGCATTGCTTTGTGGATCTGACATGACATAATGGGACACTGAATGTTGACTGGACATCTGCTGATGATGTCATCTAGAATATTCAGCCAACAGTTGTTAAGTCTGTCAATGTCCCTCCTGCTCCATTTCGTCTTGTATGGACACATGTCTCCAGCCGGTGCAGCACTGAGCGCGCTCAGATTCCCCCCCGAGACTCACTGAAAGGTGTCGGAGAGCGGAGCGGCGGGAAACGGCAGCAGCCTGTTTGTTTCGCCCCGTTTGTTTATTTATTCATCTCTTTCCTTCCCCCGTCCCCCAGGACGCCACCGCTGGCTGAGCACGCCAAGCGCCTCTCTCCATAAGGCCATTATCTCAGCGGTGCTTTATCAGACGTCTCACTGTGAGGCTGGAAATGCTGTTTCCTGAAATCAGCTGGAAACGTTCAGGGGGGACGTAACAAGGCACACAGAGGATCTGATGAAATGTGTTTAATATTCAAGGTCACGGTCACAAAATCAGTGACTGTTGATATAAATTTCAGATAAAAGTTTTGACTGTTTTTAGTTAGATGCCTGAGAGGACTACTTTATGTGTCTGAATGGTCCTTCATGCTTTTATCCTGTAGGAAGTCCCCTTTACAAATAGTTATTCTTTAGATGAGTACATGGAGAACAAAACGCTGCTCAACGGTTCAACAGGCCTGAAAGAGACAAAGATCCCTCTGAGCAACAGTTGAATAAGAACAGAAGAAAACACCGGTCATCGGTAAAAGAAACAAGAACAGCTTCCTGTTTCATTGTGTTTCACAATAAAGCAGTCAGCCTAGAACAAGCTGGAGCTAAGAGGCAATGTGTTGCTTCATCAAAGCCCTTCACAATAGAAACAGAAGGTCAGTCTAGAGTTAGCTCTACTGGAACGTCAGCTGAACAAATCACAGTTTAAACCTCTTCATTATTTACTTGTATTGTCCTTTACTTTGCTATTATTGTCTGAATGAGAGATGAGGACAGACATTCTTACTTTAAGGATTTTACTTTTTACTGAAACAAAAATGGCTACAAAATGCACAACAATAACATCAAATAAATTACAGCGATAGTCATAGAAACAAATTTGCACATTTGTAGGACTATGAACAAATGAATAAATAAATAGTGTTAAATAAATAAATAGCCAAGACCTGGCTTTGTTGAGACACACACACACACACACACACACACACACACACACACACACACACACACACACACACACACACACACACACACAACACACACACACACACACACACACACACACTCTACATACAACAAACAGCATTATCTGGGAATAACAATCCCTGCATGATCACCATTCTTTATCTCATGGGCTTTTTTGTATTATTGCATTAAATGAAAAAAAAAAAAGGGTAAAGAACAACACATTCGAGTACTGATTTGGACATTGATTACCATGGCAACAACGTTTCTAAGCAATCATTTCAGTCTTAGTGGATACATTAACTAAATGGAAGTTGAAATCTTTCTTTTTTTGGAGCCCAAACTGTTTCAAATGTAAAAAAATACATGTGGTTCTACTTAGTTCTCATTGAAGGAAATAAGAAAAACATAAACAATCAACAGCTGATCCCAAAATATAATAAGTGTTTGTTATAAATACATTAATGAAAATCTTCTTTTGTTCCTGGACCCATTGAATGTAGAAAAGATTCAGAAACTTTCAGTGAAACAAACAGAGTGCAGTGGAGACGCGGTGGATTAATCTCAGGTATCAGTGAACACCTGAACACCTGAACACCTGCGAGCGCTGCATCACTGCGCTGATTAATGAGCGGCCGCAACGCAGATCAATCCGCCGCCGCCGCCGCTCAGCACAGTTCATTTATCCGAAAAGAGAGGCGGCCATTTTGTAATCGCTTCATCCATCAAAGACTGCATCCAGGAAGGAGGGACGCTGCTCCGATCCCCCGAGAGGAACGAACCAAGAGAGGCGAAGGACAAACAGATGGAGGAAAACTAAAACTGTGTTGCATTCTAAACAGGAAGCGGCTTCAGAAACCATTAATCATGATTCATTTATTCATTTATTCTACATTTACCTTTTAACTCTGCTTTCATTTTACTTTCCCTTCTTTTAATCAACTTTACTTTTACCATAAAACTTGACCTTAGAGTCAGTTTTACTGCAGTATTTTCACTGTATAGTTTCTGCAGAAGTACACTGTATTCAACAAAGGAAACAAGGAGATGCTCTCTCTTAAATAAGCAAAATACAGCTTTTATCTTGAATTCAAGAGATAAAGATCTCGTTAGATACACATCTCACCATCATAATGATGATGTCATGATTACGAGACAAACAAGTCCTGATTAAAAGATAACGAGGTCATAAATATGAGCTCTTCATGGCATCATTTCCTCATAATTCCTATATAGAGGTCTTTGTAATTACAAAAATACAGATTTCACAAAAAAGAAAAGTTAATGTAATTATGTGACACATATCATGATAATGAAAATGCAGAGATACATCAGGCTTAATTATGAATATAATATTTATGAAGTCATAGATAAGATTCTTTTAACAATAAATGTATTTCCTTTCTGCCATATTTTCTTTTCCCCTCTTCTGTCCGAGGTCAGAGCAGAAATCAGAGTCCCTGAACACACCACCACCTCTCTGCCCTTTTCAGTTTGTCTCCACCTGATGAGAAACAAAAGGTCTCGTCTCTTGTTGTTTTGTTTGTTTCACTGCAAAAGCTCAGAGCTTTGTGGCCTTTTTTTTATTCTTTGTTGTCAGTCTGATACCATTAATGTCTGAAACAAAACAGCAGCAGGTTATTTTATGACACAAAAAGCATCTGTAGATTTCTTTTAGCATTCAGGTCCAATTAAGAGACTTTTTATACCGTCAACAGCATTTGTCTTCCATCCTGATGTTTCTATCTGCATATCTATCTGATAACTTTGACTACCTGTGAGTTGAGAAACTGCAGTCTGATCGGTCCGAGTTCTTTCTGGTGGGTTTCAGCAGCAGAACAACAAATAGCGAAGCGAGCGGCCGCCTCAGAAACAAACTGACATAAATACCAACAACATGCAGCGGAAAGGTCACCGAGATTCAACAGAGCGGCTGCTGAGGTCTGAGTTTTATTTAAGACTTTATGAAACTCCTGCACTTCAGAAATATCTTAAAAGTTTTTTTTTTATTGTTTTAAAGAGATGAAAACTTCATCACAAAGGTGATCTACATCTTGAAATGCTGATTTAAATATGCTACACATACCTTCAAAGCATAAGTAAAATAGAATACAAGAAAAGGAATATGGAAGACATTTAATAAAAGGGGGTGCAAAGTACAAATGAAGCTGAAATGCATTAATAAAAATGTGTTACACTGTTCCAAATTAGAAGCAATTAATAGATTTTGTAGAAAGAAGTATTTTATGTCCCCCAGGACTAAGACAACATTCTGTCCCAGCAACAAATTATATTATTGCCATTTGAAGACTATTTAATGCCACTGATATGAAAAATAATTGCATAATAATTTAGTACACCATTTAAAGAGCAAGAACATTTGATATCGTACAATAGATTGTTAACGTAGGAAGGATCGAGGTTATGTCCATATATTGTTCAATAATCAAATAACGTAATTATTGTGAAATTGCTACTTTTACTTAGGTAAATATTCTATACAATATTCCACTGTTTACATGATTCTCATGATCCTTAACCTTGTTTATATTGTTTGCATTTATATGTTATATATTTTGGTATCTGTGTATTAATATTTCTCTACTTGCACCATTATTGGTATTTTATATACTCTTTCCTACCGTTGTCGTGCAACTGCTGCACAACAATTTCCATCTGGATAAAAATAAAGTTCTATCTCATCTTACAGTTCCTGTTACGCTTTTGTTTTGTTTTTTTGCTTCGTCTTATTTTAGTTTCCTTGGATTGAATAAAGTTATTATTTTATCTGAATTTCACCGGTGTTTTTCTCCACAGAACACTGAAGAGACTTTATGCTACCTGAGATTGCAACCGAAAACACAAACTGACATAAATACCAACACGCAGCTCGCTAAAGGTCACAGAGAGACTCAGGTGGAGTTTGCACTGAAATACACATCTCTCTGCTGGACAGGTACAATGATTTCCCTTTCCCCTCAGAAAGGTTTGAGAACGACTAGATGGCAGGAAGTTTTTCCAATTTTAGCCCTCTCGGCTGTTGAAAGTTAAAGTTATGTTCCTGTCAACCAGCTCCAGAGTCTATTGTCTGACGTCTCTTGGCTCCTGGCCGTCCACTGCATTGAAGAAGAAGTTTTTTAGAGGATAAAAACAGGAGGCTGCTGATGAGTCTCTGAGCTCAGGGAACAGGTTGCAGCCATCAGCAGCATCGAGTCTGAAAATGTCCTCCCAGAGCAGCAGAGCACGTTTCAACAACCCTGATCACTGACGGCACAAACTTCAACCAGTTCAGCCCAAACACTGTCCACAACAACTCGACCAGCTAGAGACGCAAACGATGTCTCAGCAGATCCATCTGTTAATAATATGAATATTAACGGTTTAAAGGGGTTTCAAACAGTTAAAGGGATAGTTTGGATGTTTTGAAATGGGGTAGTATGAAGTAATTATCCATAGTCAAGTGTGTTATCTACAGAAGATGGCCGTCGGCAGGCCCCCAGTTTGGAGAAGCAGACTGGAATACCAGCACGGTAGCAAAGCAATGAACTCAATGTCAATATCACTGAAAATGTACACTATATTACGTAACTCACTTAAATCCCTCAAAACTTAAGGGGAGTCACGACAGGTGAATAAGATAATTAAAATTTTATATCGTCATGAAACGTCTCCAAGTCGATTATGACGATTTTTTCTGCCAGTGCAAAGGTTTTTACAGAGGACATACTTGATATCTCTTTATATCTCTCCATAAATCAGAAAATACTTTCAACAACCATAAAAAGTCCATTTCTCCACGTTTTTAGTAATAAAATGTTGTATAAATCAGGCTATGAACGATAGATGAACAAACCCCTCTGTAAAAATAAAACTGGACCTTCACAAAAAATAAATGCCCTTTGTAGGAAGACGATATAGAAAGACAGCTTTGAAGACTTGTTCTGTATAATTATGGCAATCTATGTCCCAAGTACATCATTTCACTGCATCATCAGTTTATAATATTTTAACAGTTTACCTTAATATGAGACAGCTATACAGTCATACATCTATGGTCCTGCCAAAGCCACCAGATTCCAATGAAAAAAACTTTATTTTTACCTTACAGAATATGGGTGTTGCTGGTCTACTGCTTAGTTTGTTTGTGTCATTGTGCAAGGTGCATCAGACTTTGGTTATGCAACATCCAGTCCACGATGGCATCAACAAGTTGATCGACTGCTGAAGCTTGAGTGCAAATGAACATCAAGATCTAAAGGAAGTTGACGCTTGAGTGCAAATGAACATCAAGATCTAAAGGGAATTCCCTCAAAGCGCCTCAAAGCGCCCCAACCCGAAAACATTATGTCATAAAAATCCTCCTTTCAACGACTCCAAAGCTTTCTGATTTCCATGTGTCAGCCTTAAGCTGTATCCATCCTGTAGGTTGACAGAAAAGTTTGGACCGAACTAAGAGCGGTTGAATTAACGAGATAAATTTGTTTCCGCTGATGAGGTGAAAACAATCTTTGTTAAATCTTGCTGAATAAGATAATTTTAGGACAGTTTATCCTCACTGTAAAAGTCCTGAAGGTAATCAATGCTGATGCGAGGAAAATCTATTATCTGAGTACAAATCTGAGGGAGAAAATATATGTGAAGTTCTTTCTCGACTGGAGCTTTATAGAGGAGAAAGCAGCAGGAGAGACTGCAGCGGTTCAGCTTAACAAGCGTCCACGGTCTCTGATATCACCGGGAGAGCCTGTAAAATCCCTGCAGAGCAGAACGAGTCCCTCCAGCTGTTGTCGTCGTCTCCAGATGGCGGTTGCAGAAACAGAAAGAGAGAGGAGGAGACGGCCGCTGACGAAATGCAAAGCAACTCTGAACCTCGCGGGCCGGATGAAGAGATGTGTGGAGGATTTAGAGGGGAAGCTGCAGATATCTGTGTGTAAATTTCCCTCATAAACAAGTTTAGCTGCAAGCGAAGATTCTGCAGACTTGCCAAATCTTAACTCACTTAAATCCCTCAAAACTTAAGGGGAGTCACGACAGGTGAATAAGATAATTCAAATTTTATATCGGAATGAAACGTCTCCAAGTCAATTATGACGAATTTTTCTGCCAGTGCAAAGGTTTTTACAGAGGACATACTTGATATATCTCTCCATAAATCAGAAAATACTTTCAACAGCCATAAAAAGTCCATTTCTCCACGTTTTTAGTAATAAAATGTTGTATAAATCAGGCTATGAACGATAGATGAACAAACCCCTCTGTAAAAATAAAACTGGACCTTCACAAAAAATAAATACCCTTTGTAGGAAGACGATATAGAAAGACAGCTTTGAAGACTTGTTCTGTATAATTATGACAATCTATGTCCCAAGTACATCATTTCACTGCATCATCAGTTTGCAAATACACATTCATGTAACTGCTGAAACGATAGGGAATTCTGCTTTTACTGTCAATTAGGTATTGGATTAAACTAAAACAAGAAAATAGGTATTATTTTTTTTAAAAAGGAGTCGACCCCTGATGGTCATTAGAAGGAATGCAGATTTAAAGCACTTCCGCATTCACTTTTCAGACCGACAGTCAACATTGTTCCCTCACCATGACAAAGTAGCATTTTGAACCCAAACCGGCCGTGAGATCCTACAAGTTTTTATTTGTGTCGTACTTGGACAACACAAGTTATTTCCTCATTAATTGGGAGGGTTGGTCGTTGTTGGAAGAGTCTTACCGTCGACGCAGGCCGGTCTGGCTCGTGTCGTCCCGGCGATCTGTCCCTTCCTGCAGGCGCAGCGGGCCGTCTGCCGGGCGATGGTCCTCCTCGGCTGGCTGGCGTCTCGGTCCAGAGTGACGATCTCACAGGTCCCCGCCGCCAGCTGACCTGGGGAAGGAACGGAAGTCCATCGTGTAAACGAACATTTGAAGTGTTTTCAATTGGAAGACAAAAGTTTTATAATCACTGGCAAAACATTTTGTAAATTGCAATGTTTCCTTTTTGTTTTATTATTATGTTCTGATACCCTTAAACAAGCTTTGGATTGGCCTCAGTGTAGTTACAGGTGGAGAGTAATACAGACCAGATCATAAAATACATTCCATAAATATAAAAAATGAATAGGACATTCCCATTCCAATCAACATTGACGGTCACTCTGAGATTTTGCAGTGACGACTAAACAGAGCAGTGGAGTAGTAACGTCACGAAGCTGTTTTCCTGATGTTTTCTAAAAACTTTTGTTTTGTTAACTGCTTCAAAGTGACAAACTGCTGCTGTTTGAAACCAGTTCTCAGACTGACTGGAAGCTGAATAATGTTTATTCTATTTCCTCAGAAGAAAAAAAAGACTTATGTTCCGTTCACAAAAAGATCATTGAAAGGGGTTGATTCTGAGTTTGGGTAAATATATTTTCTGCCAGCTGAGACACTACCATTAAAGTCTGCAACTCCCCTGTGATAAAAGTTACAAAAGTGAGTCAGGAAGAAGAAACCCACTTTACTGCGGCGCTGAACAAGCTTTAAATTACCAGGTCGGTGTTTTGATTGACAGCTGCTGAACGTCTGAACCGACGCTGATTGTTTCCTGTCAGTCAGTCTGTCACACACTCATCCAACATTTTTACGGAAATGATTCCACAGCAACCATAGAAACAGAATCCTGCTCTCTGATTGGCTGACAGGTGTCCAATAAGGAGACACCTTAAGTGAATAGGGTACAATTTCTAACTGATAGATATCACCATGAAACTACCTCAGTTTATTACTTACATTAAGACAATTGTTTCTATCAAATGTTTTCTGAAATTGATTGTTTAAATATGCAGATGATGCATTATCATATAAAATGGGTGGAAAATTGCATACATTTCCAGTACGGGAACCTAAACATTGGATATGGCCAGGTTCATGTTTTAACAGTAGGACTTTTGGATAACTCCTTATATCACTCCGTAAATCAGAAAATAATGACACCTGAAAAGAAGAAATGCTACGGTACCAAAATAGCCCAAACTCTCAAAATTGACCAGTGCATGAAAAACTATGTTTTTGCCTGCAGTGTCCTGTTAAATGTGTTCGCCTCAAACAAAGCTCTTTAAATCATAAGTTATTTTTAACTGCAGCAAACCATGAAAGCAATTAAACACATAAACTCCTCAATGACCTCCTAAACTTTTTCAAAAACATCTGCAACAACCGAGATGATTTAAATCTTTACAAAGAACTTTAACATCTCCTTGAGAACCAATGTAACCATCGTCAGGGTCTTTCAATACCTCTTAAACGTCATGAAGGACAGCCAAAATATCCATCAGGGAAATCTGAACCTCCTCAAGGGCATTAAAACCCCGCCAAACAAGCCAACATCTAGTTCTTACTGTGGTGCGGTTTGTCTGGGCAGTTGTGAACGCAGTAATTATACTCTGGTGGTCCAAAACAACCAGTCCGAGACCCCTTGCGAGAGGTGGACTTGGATCGTTTCCAAGCGAACACTAGTGCACCTGATTGCAAATGTTCAATGTTTGCTTGATAAAGACTTAGACAGCAATATTTCGCAGCCTTCGATCCCCTTAATAAAAGTGTCAGCTCTGGAGGTGAAAAGAATGTATTTGCTCTTTTGTACACGCACCTCAGCAAATTAATTGTTTTTTTTGGGTCCGCTTTAATTGGTGAACAGTGAATGCAAACCAGACGAAATAGAAAAATTAACCAGACGTATCAATTTCGCTCTGACAATGGCTTGTAAAAGGCTCTCAAAAGATCTCACAAAAACCTCCATTTCTGACGCCTTCTGAGGGAAGCCTGCATCCTTTTCAAGTCCCTCTTTAGCCTCCTCAGGGACCACTGAAACCTCTTCAAAGACAGCTCAAACATTTGCAATGAATGGCAATGCCCCCTCATGACCTTTCTACCTTTCTTAAAGACCCTTACAAGACTTCTTAAAACTCCTCTAGAACAGCAAGAACCTCCTCAGGGACCCCTTCACCAGAACACCTGGAAAATGCCTCTTAAAACCACAAATGTGAAAGAAATCCAGCACAAATGTCTGTACATGATGTGAGATCAATCTTTTCAATAGCTGTTAAGTTATTTAAGTGCAGACCAAAGTGGTGGACAGAAACGACCGGCATTGACATCCATAAAACTCTGCCACTAAGGTGGGTTTAAAACAGTTTTACAAGAATGACTTTGGACTCTGGGAGCTAAAGCTGGACATCTGGCTCTATATCTGCCATTAAAATCCACTAAAGAGGTCTTTAAACTAATGGAAGGAATCATTTAAGTCTGGAGGTATCGATAATAAAAAATCTCAGCTGAGGCAGACGCTGGATGATGGAGGGGTGAATGTTGGGTTAATCAGAGGGGACAGAAGCTGTATTTGGTCGCCGTGGTGACGGCAGAAGCCCCCCCTGCATGTTGATTAGCTGTCATCAATAGAGCCATGGACCGCCCCCCCCCTCCCTCTTCAGAGAGGACCAGGACCTCAGAGTCAGGAGAACAGAGGGAGCAGTTCTTCAGAAAGACGGAGGGCAGCGGGGTCAGAGCAGGAAAAACAACACCAACAACAGCTCGATTAGCCTCAGAGGCACACACTACTAAAAAGGTTCAACAGGCTTCCATGAAGCAGTGATGTGGATAGAGACACTTGAGAGACCAATACGACCTGCAAGGTGAGGGTAACATGATAACTGCAGGCGGCCAAAGGCGTTGATAGTCTACCTTTACTTAAAGAAATGATGTTATCATTGGAGAAGCAGACCAAACAACTTTCCTCGAAACTAATGAAATCATTTCCCAGTAAAGAGAAAACTAGAGTATGTTTTGTTAAACAACCTGTAAAGTTGTTTTTTCTTTCGCTCATTTTACCTCCATTGAGGTTTTACATACAAATTAAAACCTTGTTTATGTGAATCAAATATCATCAATGTATTCAAATGTACAAAAGGACACTTTTTTCAAATGTTGTGTTAACTCACACAAAATTTGTGTTCTAGACATGTTTGTCCATCGACAACTCAAATAAAGTTTAATTGAATGAGATGAACGTGTCAGCACCACAGACCACTGGTCAGCTCCAAGCCCCCAGGAAGGGCGGCTGGGACATTTGACATAGTGACTAAATAGTGGAATTACAATTTATGTTAATATACATTTTTAAATATTACTAATTCTTAGCATGTCTCAACATATATATCTATGTTCATGCAGATATTTGTGTTGAAAAACCTGTGGACTTCAAAACACAAACAATTTCCAAATGTGAATCCATTGGTACATCAGTGGTGGATGTATACATTTACTCAAATAGTGTAACTTTGACTCATTTTCCACCTATTAGTCCAATACATTTATTTGAAGGCTTTGGTTGGTCGGACAAAATAAACATATGAAGGTGTCACTTGTGTAATTGTGACAGCATTTCTGACTTTTTTTTTGAATTTTTACAAACCAAACAATCAATCGATTAATGGATATAATAACCAGCATATTGATTCATAGTGAAAATAATCCTTAGTTAATAGTTTAAAATGAGCTCCATATTCAACCAACTACAACAGTAAAATCCTGCTTTTACATTAATGCATGAGATAATCTAATGCTATAATATTATAATATATATATATATAATATATACAGTCACAGGGGACATTTTGCTATGTACCTACTTATGTACTATATTTTCAATGCAGTATCTTTACTTGTCATGTGGTATTGTTATAATGTGGTGTTAGTACTCTTAAGTGAAAGATTTGAATACTTCCTCAAACAATGTGCTACACTGCTGTAATGCACTTTTTACCAGGCTTCCCCCCAAAAAAAGTTTGGAAACTGGAAGTTCTTTAACATCTTTTATTTATTTTTTAAATATTTAGTTAAAGGGAAATATAAGAAAAGAAACTCTCTTATCTAAAGCTTTGTAAGAGGATGCTTATGACACAGTTTTTCTGTGGAGTATAAATTGTTATCTTGCAGTTTCAAAGGCCATTCTGTCTTTCAGCTGTTTTTAAAAAACCGATGCTGTCATTTCTGCAGCTGTTTGAAGTCCTGTTAAGCTTCAGCTGTCAGCCTGAAACATGATGTATTGCAGCAGCAGCAGCAGCAGCAGCGCTCGGGAGCTGAGAGGTTTTTGATGTGGCGAGCAGCGTTTTTGCTGTCAGCGGCGTCTCTGCGAACCATGAATGAAGACACAGTGTTGTCGTTTCTATCGGTTCAGAGTCATCGCTGCTGTCCGTCAGGTGAGTTATCGTTCAGGAGGATTAATGTCTGTGAGACAAGGAGTATTATTTTTGTTCTCCAAAACACACAAGCTTCAGTACTTCTACAGGAAAATGACATCGAAACAATGTATAAAAACATAAAATGTCCCGTAAACCAGTCTTATTACTGTAGTACATGAGTGAGCTCTAGTTTAAAGGATTCAATAAGTAGTAAATAGTTCATGAAATCTAGATTTATCAGATCCAAATTTTAACAGCAGTGAGATACTTGTATTTTACTTGAGTATTTCCATGTTATGCTACTTTCTAATTCTACTCCAGTACATCTGTATAAATATTGTACCTTTTACTCCACTACATCTCAGAGGTACATATTGTACTTTTTACTACATTTGTCTGACAGCTTTAGTTTCTTCTCAGATGACAGTTCTTCATCCCCTTCCTGTGCAGGTAAAACCACGTATCTCCAGATGTGTTGATGTTGAATGTTTGTGATGAACTGAAGGATGAAGTGTTTCCTTTATGTGTTGAGAAAATCCTCCTACTTCTTCAGATAAATAAACTCTTTAAAAAGCCTCTTGGATCAGCTGGAAAATGCATCGTCACAAAGCTGAACTTAAGTAGTACTGGTTCCCCAGATGTCAGCTCATCGGGACAAAGCCTGCAAACAAGTTCCCAATCAAAAAACAAAAATATTTACTTGAACATCCCACAAACTACTTATCAATGAAAAAATGCCTCTTTAATAATAAACAAATGCCTCATTAATGTCTAGCATGAGTATCTCTGAGGTCTGTCTAAAGGTGTTCTTATATATTTACTCCAACTTGGTTTCAAAACGCTAAAAATCACCATCAATTGGAAAAGTTTAGACAGTAAAATAATCTAAAAAGCCACATTTGAGATGAACTGCGCCTCGCCTGGAAAGTGGACGAGATCTGGCATTACAGGAAGTCAGATAAATATTCAGATCCTGTTCGATCCATCTGCATGTCGGGATCAAGTCAGTACATATTCAACCTGCTGCACGACCATTGCTGCTGATGGATTCTGCGAAGGCCTCGCTCATCTCAAACCGAACCTCACATCTGATAAAATGAGGTCTGCATTTAGTCGTGGAGGGATCCAAAAAAAACCTACAATTCCCCACCTCTCCTCTTAGCATTTAAGAAAAGGGCGTCGTCATGCTCTGATTGGCCAAGAGGCGAAATGCACCATGCTGCTCCCACTTATCAATTAGCAGCTGGTTCCAAACAGGTGATCAGAATTACCCTCCAATCAACTCAGGAACACTCTGACAATAAGGGAAAATGATTTGGGAAAAGGGAGAAGACAGCAAGGAAGGTTGCATTTTACCTCACAACGAGTCATTTCATTACTTTAAGTACATTTTGATTCGATTTTGGATTCATGACTTTTACTTGTAGTTGCGTATTTTCACAGGTTTTTATACTACTTTTACTTCAGTGAAGGATGTGAATATTTCTTCCACCACTGAGGTTAAAAACACATCCAGTGTTGAGATCTCTCTGTTGAGACTCTCTGCAGTTCTAATGAAGCTCATAATTACATCTGACAGCGCGCATTAACACGACTTCTGCTCTCTGTCTGATGTGTTCTCCCCCTCCTGTTAGCCTCGAGGCTACATGGAAGCTAATAAACTCTCTCATCCCTGTCGGAGGGACAGGGATGCTGTCATGATGGTTATCACCACCTCCTCCTCCTCCTCCTCCTCCTCCTCCTCCGTGTATACATACAGACAGTCAGACTTCTTTGAGCTCAGCACTTTCATGGTTTCTGGCTCAAAGGTCACAGTGGAAAGTGTTGGAGCTTCACATCCGACGACAGCGACACAACACACAGAGAGGACACTTTAACCTTCATTCCCCTGAATGTAATCGTATCTGACACAAAGGTTGAAGTTCGGACAGGATGGACGCTAACACACACACAGAACCAGCGGAGAGACTGACCTCTACAGTGAGGAGTATGGGAGTATTTCATGAAAACCTGAAGTCGCTATTCAACCCTGTCTCCTAGAAATAACATGAAAATTGTACAACAGCAAAAACTTTTATTAATTAACGTTGCAACACACCCACATAAAACCATTCGCATGATATCCAACAAAAAGTAACTCCTTATTTTTTTGTGATTTTTCCTATGAAAGTCAACACGTCAACACGTGTCAATTTCTGCTCGTTACATGCACACAGCCTTTTCAAAGTAAAATTCCGTCTTCACAGGAAACAACGTATTTAGGTTTAAGCAACAAAACTGCTTAGTTAGGGTTAGGAAAATATGGTTGTTTGGGTTTGAATAACTAGAGAAGTGCCGTTACTGAAGTACGCAAGTTACATGACAAATAAATCAACGTTGACTTCTTGTTTCACAGAACAAACTGCTGTCCACTGACTTTATTGGACTAATCCAACGCCTCTACCGCCCATCATGTGTGGGATTTTGTGGTCTTCAGGATAACATTGATAACATACCAAATTATTTTGTGAGATACCTACAAATAACGGCGCATTCTTCATAGTTATGGCTACAAATGCTGGATGAGACCAGTCTGAACATTGTTATGTTTAGAAACAGGAAAGATGGTGGTCTTGGTTAAAGATTGATAAGTTACTTAAAGAATCAGACGTCCTTACTTTGTTAAATAATAAACAACTGTTCAACGTTTTTGGAAATACGCTTATTACTCTCCGGCATACAGAGACATTCCACCAATTTTTTTTACGTCACCAAACGTCTAGAGACAAATATTCTGGTGTGATGATTAATCAGAGGAAGATAAAAGGAGCAGCATCAGAGGTCGCCCTTTTCTATTTCAAAGATCCTGAACCCTCGGAGCCGCAGAGGGCCGAGAAGAAGCCCCGGAGCATTTCTGCAGTAATTGGGATTCAGTCTGCATGTAGATGATGCAAGAGACGCTGCTCGCTAACAGGTATCCCATGGTAACCAGAGACTGTGACAGCAGAGGCAGCGGTGGTGGGCCTCTGTTTGCTCATTAGCTGCAGCTCATCACCGACCTCCTTTAATTCTCCATCTGCTGCAGCGCACCAGGAGGAAAATGATATTGTGCCTCGACTCCATTGGCCTGAGCAGAGCATGCTGGGAGAAGACGAGTGAACAGCACATTTGCTTGAAAAATGATTTAAGAGACAGCTGCAATAAACATAATAACAATAACAGGCAAATGATAATCTCAAAAAACAAAAGAAACTACTGAAGGGATTCTTAAAACTTGGGCTTGATGCAGCACATTAAAACTTGTCACTGTTGGACGTCTTAAATGGAGAAAAAAGCTGCATCAGCTCAAAGGAAACAATAATAATAATAATCATAATAATAATAATCAATCCTTTATTTGTCCCACAATGGGGAAATTACAATTCTCTGCATTTAACCCATCCCGGAGGAGCAGTGGGCTGCAATGAAGCGCCCGGGGAGCAACTTGGGGTTAGGTGTCTTGCTCAAGGACACCTCGGCATGTTGCCGGTAGAGGGGTTTGAACCACCGACCTTGTGATTACGGGACAAACGCTCTACCTCATGTGCCACAGCTGTAACAGGAACGACTTCAGTTTATGAAAAAAGGCTGCAGGAGTTGTATCACTTATTCCTGAACCAGCGTATTCAGCACATACTTCCACACATGTTTGAGGGGGTGGAAAGAGGGTCGTCCTTTAACCACACGGTTATAAACATTAAAAATCAAAACATCAACAAAGGTGGAAATATGTGGTTTTCACTGGATAGGAAGGGTATGGGAAATCGTAATGAATAAAGTTACTACAGCTGTTTAATAAATGAAGAAAATAGTACAATATTTCCTTAAAAATGTTGTGCAGTAGACGTAGCATTAAGTGGAAATACTCAAGTAAAAGTACCTTTAAACTGTACTTAGGTACAGTATATGTACCTAGTTACATTCCACCACTGTTTGTTTTTTGACAGAATAGTCAAAGTCAAAGACCCCATGATAACTAGTAACCCCATGACTTTTTCTACATACACTTATCCTAATTTAAAGTTTCCTGTATAACACAGAAACTCTGCAGCAAGTTCGTCCTCTGGTTCCTCTCTGTTCAGAGCTGTTGTATCACGTTTCAGATGAAGGTCACCTGATTTATTGTCCTATTAAAATAAGACAAATAAAATTCATGCCTCCTCTATCATGGCAGGAGTGGATGTTTTGACCCTGTAACATCCCGAAAGGAGATGCTGTGGCTCCAGGTTCATCAGTCTGTGGAGCTTAGCAGGTCATTGTCTCAGTAAAAATAAAAATGTTCACAGTCACCTCTCTGTTTCCATCACGTTTTATTTCTCTGCATCACAGACTCTATCAGTAAAAACCCTTTGGAATGATGCAAAACTAAACAATGTGAACTCAACACATAACAGTTAAGTGTTATGTTCTTGTTTGTAAGTGTTGTATATTGTTTAACGTGTTTTAAATTGTTGATGAGTATTATATATTGTTGATAAGTATTGTATATCGTAGATAAGTATTGATATTGTTGGTACTTTTTATATTGTTGATAAGTACAAAGTACTAAGTTGGTATTGTTGATAAGTATGATTATTGGTGATAAGTATTATATATTGTTGATAATTACTAGGAACTAAGTAAGTATTGTTAATAAGTACTAAGTAATAGGTTTGTTGATAAGAATTGTATGTTGTTTATAAGTATTATATAATGTTGTTGCATTTTGTATTGTTGATAAGTATTGTACATAGTAGAGAAGTAGCGCATATTGATAAGTATTTTATATTGTTGATAAGTACTAAGTTAGTACTATTGATGTGTAGTGTTGATTAGTGTTTTACAGAGTAAATGTGTTTATATTGCTGATAAGTATTTTGTATTGTTAGAAAGTATTGTATATTGTTGGAAAGTATTGTATATTGTTGGAAAGTATTGTATATTGTTGATAAGTGCTTTATATACTGCGATTAGCATTGTATATTGCTGAAACATTGATAAATATCTGTCCATCTATGCATCGTTGTGGGATTGTTAGTTTTGTGTAATGATTGAGACGACTATGTTATTACATAAAGTTGTTCGAGGCTCACATCGGTCCAGCGGCTCCACATTTTGCTTGGAGCTCATTTGCAGCCAAAGTCCGTGAACAGAAGTGCAGAACATTAAAAATGAAGTGGTGTAATAAAAAGTAATGTGACGTATTCAACAGCAGTGACATTTTATTGAATGTATTGAAGGTTGTAAGGACATGAATGTGTGTCATAAACTGTAACTTCAAACTTCTCTTAAAAATAAGTAACAAAATGTATTCATTTCAGCTTTAAAACAAGCACCTTCTGTTGGATTAATGCAGGCGGTTGGACCTAACTGCAGAAGCAACAGGAAGGGAAGAAAAAAATAATGAGATGGGGAGCCAAAGCATGGGCTGCAAACACAGAGATACAATGACAAGGAACAACACATAGGTATATATAGGCGTATAACTAATCACAAGAACAAGACACAGCTGGAGAAAGCAGGCGCGTAGGGAGGGAAACTCAATGATTGGCTCACAATGGAGACATGGGGCGTAGGCAACAACACAAAGGCAATTAAGACTAACAAATGACAGGTTTAATAGAACAGAAAAGGCAAAAGCAGGAAGTATAACAAGACATGACAAAGTGACTATTAAAAAAAACTATAAGCAAACCCTAGGACCATGACATCATCAATACTGAGCTCAACTTTCTTGTCCAGCTATAATTATCGCACGCTTTTTATTCAACATCTAATGTGTGTCTACTATTTTGATTTATTTGTCTTTTACTTGTGAGCCACATTAAACACATTTTCATGGTTTTTTTTATTGACAAAAATGTGGAATGCATTTGAAAGCTCAGACAGAGGCTATGAGGGGAATTAATAAGATTAGATAAGATTATTTTGTAAAGCTAATTGAAGTTCCTTAGGTCAAACGTTCAAACTACTAAAGTTATAGCTATAAATCCAGGTAATATTATTCAAAATCTATTTATTTTTCATTTTTTTGCAAATTAACTCTTGAAATTAAGTTTTTCTGTTTCTGAAAATAATTCTGAACGAGTTTCAGTTTCCTGCCAACAATCGTATTGTTAAATAATAGGAAATATTACACATTGTCAAACTAAAACAAAAGAAAAGTAATCTGAACTTCTATGGATTAATAAACTTCAGTTTGGAAAGTGCCGTTTTTCCACCTGCAGGGTTATCTCTCATTACCTTCATAAAAATATCTACCACACAGATAATAGTCTTCTTTAATTATTTATATCTTGTGAAACTTTAGTATTATCATCATTTCTTTTTTACAGCAGTAAACCTGCTGTGATGTCTTCCCGCCTGCAGGGATCAGTCTCTGCAGTAATACTCTTGCACATTAATTTGACTCTTTGATTCAGCTGAAAGAATAACAGATGAAAGAACACAGTCTCCCACACATTACAGAATAATGCATTGTGTTTTTCTTGGACCACTGTTTTCTCAATCACGGCTGACGTGTAATCTATTCCTGAACGAGAGGAAGGAAGATTAACTGATTGATATGAGCTTTCATTATCCATCATCTAATTTTCATAAATCATGCAAATTGAAAATAAGAAACAACAATCACAGAGCAGGAAAAACTGGAGTCACTGTGTTTGTCCTGAGAGTGAAGATAGAGGAATAATGATGAGGCTGAAAATGGTTTTGACGGCTGTTGACTGATCCTGTGATGGCGGTGAATGAGACTCTGCAGAAGGACACAAATCCAACACAAAGTCTCTGAAGCTGTTTTGGAATAGAACCGTCGCAGAGAGACTTTAAATGAGTTACTGTTGGTTATGTTTACCATGATGACTGAGAGCAGCTTTATGACAGGAAGTGGAACTGAAACGGAAAGGTCAAAGGTCAGACAGTGCTTTCCATTTGGCTAATTCTGCTTCCTCCTCATCATACAGCCATCGAGGGCCGCCACATTGGAGAATAATCCTTTATGCTACTTTTTACTACTCCACTACATCTGAGTCGTAAATGTAGAACTTTTTATGGTACTAAATTCATCAGACAAACCTTCTATAACTTATAATAAGCCTCATACTTTACCATTTACTGTATATAAAAACATGATATGAGTATTATACTACTGATCTACCCAGTAGTATACAAAGTAACTAAAACAGTGAAACTCTTACTTTTGAAAAGTACATATTGTACATAAAAGTACATATTGATGACTTTAGTATTTCTACTTTTAATTCAAGTAAAGGATCTGAAAACGTATTCTTATTATTCTTAATTTGTATTCTTATTCATTATATTCATGAAGTAAAAAGTATAATATTATCAGACATGTGCAATCTGATTTATAAAAAGACTGAATCCTATTTTTCATGTTGGGTCACTTGTGACATCTTTCCAATATAATAATATAGATCTAACATAAGATAATAAGATAATAAATATCAGGTGTACTGCACCTGAAGCCTTTCACAGACTAATTATATGTTTGATTCAAAGTATGTATGGATGTCTTTATGCTCTTATTCTTTACTCAATCCCACCCGACGGCAAAATACATCTATAATCAGTATAATTGGAGTCATCGGGAGTTTCTCTGTCTAACTTCCGTCACCTCAACATATACTGTTAGTGAGCGAGGAAAACCTTCCTCCCTCTTCTCATCGCTTTAACACATCTCAGTGGAAGAAGAGATGTGACTGAGGAGAGCGACAGGCCAAGTTAAAGCCCCTTCTGTAAAAAAAAAAAAGGATCCAAAATACACAGACAAAAATTCCAGAGAATAAGGTCAGATATCATTTCAACTGTAATTCGCATTCAAATAACAAACGTTTCCAGAATGTGTGGGTATCTCCAATTTTCAATTTCATGTTATATTCTTGCATAATACTTACTCTCTTACTGTAAGAAGATAGTTTCATAATTTTCTGATATCAATGAAAAAGTACATTTTTCAGAATGTCTTCGGGATTATAGGGATTTATTTTTGAGAATAAGTGCCAAAACTTAGTCTTCAGTCTCATTATCTTAAGGTGTAAATTTCACAAGCTTAAAGCAACATTTTATAACTCTCATATATATGTCTTTTTGAAAACATGTCTCTTCCTTGCCTTATAGTTTTATAACCACGAAGAAAAAAGCCTGTGTGTACATTTCTTTTACTTATAGCAATTACTTATATCCGATTACTATCTTTCTATTATTTTTAAATATTCCTTTATATTATTATATTATTTAGTATAAATATTACTTTTCTATTTACCGTCTATAAACTTGGATAATGTTTATTAAAACAACAATGCCCCCCAGCTGTCTTAAATCAACTATACATACAAAAAATGCACTAGTGAAGTTGTGGTGGACAGGTAATCATAACCGCACTGTACACCTGCATGAATGTGATTGGATGTGATTGGCCTCACAGCTGTGAATGGGCCAATCCCTGTGACGCAAAACATCCAGTACTCTGTACTTCATTCAATCACTTTGTAATGATGTTAATGAGAAACACATCAGCAGAACAGAGAGGAACGTTGGATAAAAGTTCCAAACGCAAAGTGAGAACGCTCACAGCCATTTATTTATTAGACCTCTGAATTTCCCACTGATTTGTTTCAGACTATTTAAAGATAAAGTGCCGTTAAGCAGAGACTCTTATTCTGAAGTCTGTCAGCGTCACAGCGGGCATGATTGTGATTTAAATTTTAAAATAAGAGCTTCGGTTTCATGCTCACTGTTGAACCACTCGCCGATGTTCCCCCTCTAGATTAATTTATTCAAATCCAATTACACCCTCTGCCGCGTTTTGCTCCGTTAATTTCTGTTTGTGTTTTGTTTTTTTTTCCTTCTCAGCTGCTGATCTTCTCTTTCATTCACTGTGTTCATAATTCCCATGAATATATGCTCGACTTAATGGAGCATTGAGAATTAATTTGGACTCTGAAGGCTCCTTAGATAAGCTTTTCCACACCGCAGGCACAACAGTGTATCTGCTGCATAATGGGCTATTTTCCAGGATCTAAATGAGCCTTATGAGCAGGCAGAGAAAAAGAAAAGAGAAACTCAGTAAACAGAGTGCGTGAGGGAATTAAGTTTAGTCTGCGTTTCGTGCTCATTAAAGCTTTTCACACTGAGATGATCAATGAAGGGGAGATGACAGCAGACACACCTCCTCAAACTGATTATTTATGTTCTTTAAAAGGGACGTTCACTGTATAACGCAGTAACAGATGTAAACATGTCATTATGTGTAGCAGGAAAATGATGTAGCAATGATCATCTTTAATAAAGGGTGACAAACATACGGTTCTGATACTTTGTCCCTCTTCAAAATAAGAGTCTCTGCAGCGTGACAGGAAACCTGAACCTTCTGAGCTGAGCCTGTTTGAGGTCTGATTGTTGTATTTCAAAAGATTTTTACAATTTATTTTCTTCTGTCTGCAGCAGCACTGATGATCTGAAAACTTTGTTTCTGCTTCGGACTCAGTTTTAACCATGTGACAACACTGTGGTTAAGATTTGGTTAGGTCTAAGGAAACATTTGGGTTCACATTTCCAACTTCTCCCTACGCCGACTTTGGAGCTCTACACCTGACTTTCTCCTTTGCTTCCTTCATAATTACTTCCTTCATAATTTGAGGAAAAGTCTCTCCAAAAGTAATCTGCTGTGATTAGCTGCTTTTGCCTTCTTTTTTTGTTTTTGTCAAAGTAGCATTATTGACAAGTTAACATATCAGCTCACCTACAAACTACATTTTCATATAATAAAACTGCATTGTCAATTATGGTTCAAGGGAAACTTATTTAGAATTGCGGTCTGGTTTGGATTACGTTTTTGATGTATCACAAATACGTTCCTAATCAAAGTTTGTAGATGTTTATGTAGGGAGGAGGTTGGGTTGGACTAACACACACAGGACTTTCACCCAGGAGTCAGCTGTCTGTGTTGCGTGTTTGCGTGAAAGTTAGCGTTAATTTATCATATTTTACATCATTAATTTAAATAACGCAACAATTATTTTCAGGCAAACCATGTTTAGCAGCAATTAGATTTGTAGTGGATTTGTTTTGTTTCAATTTACACCATTAACCGTGTGTTTAAAACTGTAATCTGGGAGAAAATGTTTTTCTCTCATGCAGTTAATCTGTAAACAAGCATTCTATAAATTGTTAAAAAAGCATGAATTCTGATTTTCGACAAATCTTTATAATTATGTAAATATTTCGGACTCAGTTTATTGCATTTAATCGCAAAAAAGCGCTTCATTTCCAGTGTGAACACGGCATAAACTGATGAAAACATTAAACTAATTTTATACTCCATTTCAATAGATCCCCTAAATCCCCCACACAGTCCCTATTATGTGTTAAGCTCCAAAAACATTGTATCCAGAATTTCCCATGTAAGTATAAATACTTTAAAAGAAGTTATCTTTGTTTAAAATGGTTTGCTTTAGACCGTACTGGAGTTAATACCGTTAGTTATATCTCTATCTATTTTAGCAAAAGCTGTTGACCACTGTGTTCTTTATGTTATACATGTTAAAATGCGTGACGCCTCAACCATGCAATTTTAATTTATTTGAATTTGTTTTAAGGTAGATGACAGTGTGTGGAATTGGTCAATCTCCGAGAAGTTCTATGTAGGGTTGGCGCTTGTTAAAAATCTATTTACTCAGTTTTGTTTAAATATTCAACTGCTGTATTTTGTTTTCATTGCACTACATCGACCTGTGAAAGCAGATACATTGCACCTCATAAGGGTTTCGGACTTCCAACAATTGCTTAACAAAGCATTTTCAGATAGTCCTGCATGGCTGCACACGACAGATTCCTCCACAGAAAATGATTTGTTCGGGCAAAAAGTCTGACCAGGTAAAGTCAAATAGGCAGAACAGATGGATGGAGAGTGAAGCACAATACAACCTGGCAAAGTGGGACAGCAGTGGGCTGAGTACC